>NC_052307.1:81259565-81284565 GCF_016432855.1 Salvelinus namaycush
CTACTCTGTCAGTAATATATTACTGTCTTCCTACTCTATCAGTAATATATGACTGTCTTCCTACTCTGTCAGTAATACATGACTGTCTTCCTACTCTATCAGTAATACATGTCTGTCTTCCTACTCTGTCAGTAATAGATGACTGTCTATATACTCTGTCAGTAATACATGACTGTCTTACTACTCTGTCAGTAATACATGACTGTCTTTATACTCTGTCAGTGATACATGACTGTCTTCCTACTCTGTCAGTGATACATGACTGTCTTCCTACTCTGTCAGTAATACATGTCTGTCTTCCTACTCTGTCAGTAATACATGACTGTCTTCCTACTCTGTCAGTAATATATTACTGTCTTCCTACTCTGTCAGTAATACATGACTGTCTTCCTACTCTATCAGTAATAGATGACTGTCTATATACTCTGTCAGTAATACATGACTGTCTTCCTACTCTATCAGTAATAGATGACTGTCTATATACTCTGTCAGTAATACATGACTGTCTATATACTCTGTCAGTAATACATGACTGTCTTCCTACTCTGCCAGTAATACATGACTGTCTTCCTACTCTGTCAGTAATACATGACTGTCTTCCTACTCTGTCAGTAATATATGACTGTCTTCCTACTCTGTCAGTAATATATTACTGTCTTCCTACTCTGTCAGTAATACATGACTGTCTTCCTATTCTGTCAGTAATATATGACTGTCTTCCTACTCTGTCAGTAATATATTACTGTCTTCCTACTCTGTCAGTAATACATGACTGTCTTCCTACTCTATCAGTAATAGATGACTGTCTATATACTCTGTCAGTAATACATGACTGTCTTCCTACTCTATCAGTAATACATGACTGTCTATATACTCTGTCAGTAATACATGACTGTCTTCCTACTCTGCCAGTAATACATGACTGTCTTCCTACTCTGTCAGTAATACATGACTGTCTTCCTACTCTGTCAGTAATATATGACTGTCTTCCTACTCTGTCAGTAATATATGACTGTCTTCCTACTCTGTCAGTAATATATTACTGTCTTCCTACTCTGTCAGTAATACATGTCTGTCTTCCTACTCTGTCAGTAATACATGACTGTCTTCCTACTCTGTCAGTAATACATGACTGTCTTCCTACTCTGTCAGTAATACATGACTGTCTTACTACTCTGTCAGTAATAGATGACTGTCTATATACTCTGTCAGTAATACATGACTGTCTTCCTACTCTGTCAGTAATATATTACTGTCTTCCTACTCTGTCAGTAATATATGACTGTCTATATACTCTGTCAGTAATACATGACTGTCTTCCTACTCTGTCAGTAATATATGACTGTCTATATACTCTGTCAGTAATACATGACTGTCTTCCTACTCTGTCAGTAATATATTACTGTCTTCCTACTCTGTCAGTAATACATGACTGTCTTCCTACTCTGTCAGTAATATATTACTGTCTTCCTACTCTGTCAGTAATACATGACTGTCTTCCTACTCTGTCAGTAATACATGACTGTCTTCCTACTCTGTCAGTAATACATGACTGTCTTCCTACTCTGTCAGTAATACATGACTGTCTTCCTACTCTGTCAGTAATATATTACTGTCTTCCTACTCTGTCAGTAATACATGACTGTCTTCCTACTCTGTCAGTAATATATTACTGTCTTCCTACTCTATCAGTAATATATGACTGTCTTCCTACTCTGTCAGTAATACATGACTGTCTTCCTACTCTATCAGTAATACATGACTGTCTTCCTACTCTGTCAGTAATACATGACTGTCTTCCTACTCTATCAGTAATACATGTCTGTCTTCCTACTCTGTCAGTAATACATGACTGTCTTCCTACTCTGTCAGTAATACATGTCTGTCTTTATTCTTCTGCTGTGACCCAAGGAACTTTTCAGATGCATTGCTCATCAAATATATCTCGGACTGGGAATACTTGGGAATAGCGTTTTCCCAGCAGATTCCGATCAGGTGGAAACAGATGACATATGCTTCCTGGTCTACCTCTATGATCTACGCCCGTAAAGAAAGCCGGATCAATCATGGGAGATGTGTTTAACAGAACTGGTCCTCTCTGGTGGTGACACATTCCCATTGATGCCTCAAAACCAATGCTATTGTTAAATACTCTACATGTCTTACACACTGTAACTCGGAGTCAGTCATAAGGCTCTGCTAATCTTTACCTCACAGTCAGGAGTCAGATACAGCTCATGTTCCCCAGGTGGCTTAAATGCAGTTTTTGTTATAATATGTCATGATATTTTGACCATTGAAGTATTACATTCTAATTCACCAAATACATTGGAAAAAGTAAATATAATGTTTGATTAATTTAGCATAAAGCACACAAACATGTTTGGCCCCAAAACCAACCCCCTAATTATGTCCCAATGCAATGACATGATTATGATCAATAGGTCTATGTGGGTAATAGTATGATATTATGCAATCACAATAAAGCCCAGCCTGTTCCATTGTGGCAGGAGCTTCTCACACAAAGTTATAGATTACTGCCCCAGTCATGATGACCATTAGAGCTTTAAGGCTCCCCTGGGGACAGGGTCAAAGAGAGGGATCAAGAAGAAGAAGTGTGTGTGTCGGTGTGTGTGTGTGTGTGAGCAGGTGTGTGGAACAGTAAATTAAGTAACACATGGGAGGGGTGAGAGAGAAAAGGAAAACACAAGAGAATGACAGGAGCAGACAGAAACAGAGAACAGTGATAGAGAGAGACAGAGAGAGAGACAAAGTGAAAAGAGAGAGAGAGAGACAGAGAGAGACATACAGAGACAGAGACAGAGAGAGACAGAGAGAGACAGACAGAGACAGACAGAGACAGACAGAGACAGAGAAAGACAGAGAAAGACAGAGAGAGCCAGAGAGAGACAGAGACAGACAGAGACAGACAGAGACAGACAGAGACAGACAGAGACAGACAGAGACAGAGACAGACAGAGAGAGCCAGAGAGAGAGAGAGAGACAGAGAGAGACAGAGACAAAGAGAGACACAGAGAGAGAGAGAGGCAGATGCAGAGACAGATAGGGGGTCTTTGGAGATAGAGTGTAGGAAAGAGTCCCCCCAGCTGCTGTTCATCCCCCTTGTCTCAATGCTCTCATCCACCAGTGCCCTACTGATACAAACAGGAAGTACATCCTGTGACCTGATAGCTGGAAGACACAGGAACACACACGCACACATGGACAGATGGACACACGCACACACGGACGGACACAGGGACAGACCGACACACGCACACATGGACAGACATACGGACAGACATACGGACAGAGTGACAGACAGAGACACACCTCACCACAGGAACACGGAGTCTGGAATCTCAGCTGGAGGGGAAATGGCACAATCATAAAACGGCCACTTTCTCCTTCGTCCCTTTTTCCACATGAGGGTATTTATAAATGACATGGTCCCCGGATCTTTCTTCCTGTAGGGTCCCCATGGGCACTCCGAAAAGGACTACGGTCTTTAGAATAGGGAGTGGAATGGTTCCCCTTGTGTTACCAGAATGTACTTTTGTCCATCCTTCTGTAGAAGTCATATTTTAGGACGATGAATTATATGTAAACAAAGTTCTTAGAGGAATGGAGAATCACACACTCACACAAACACTTTCCCTGACTTTTCACACAGGCACAATACTGTATCTCTGTCTTCCTCTGTCTCACACACATAAACACACACACTCACGCACATACACACAGAGAGTGCTGTGAGGCAACACTCAGACAGGCAATGAGCTCATCAGATCTGAATGTCTTCTCAGAATTATTGCACTTCTCGTGACCTCCTCTCTATTCCTCTCTCTCTTTATCCATCCTCCCCCGTCTCTCTCTTTCTCTCTCTCTCTCTGTCTCTCTCTCTCTATATATCTCTCTCTCTCTTTATCAATTCAATTCAATTCAATTGACTTTATTGGCATGGCAAGTTAAATTACTTACATTGTCAAAGTATACATACTTGGTGGGACCAACAGCAATAACAATAGTAATAGTGGAAATGTGATTACCATTAACAGCAACTACAACAACAATATTAATGAGAATAATAATACATTAAAACAATAATAGTAGACCAGTCTCAACATGACCGAGAAGCCACATGACATGGTATGAAAGCCAAAACAAAACTAAATGGGGAATATTATTGACATTACATTGCACTTTTCACTGGCTGTCCATCAGGTTGTGGCAGGAGGACACATATGTTGCTGCCAAAACTGCACATTTTGGCTTTTCACTCAATAAATATTAGATTTTAGATTAATCTTTTATAGTTTAGAATTCTTTGTATTGAATTATAATTTTGTGAAAGAAATATTCTCTTAGGTCTGAGTATTTGTCACAGAGTAATAGGAAATGCAGTTCTGTCTCTACCTCTCCCCTGGAGCAGAGTGAGCACAGCCTGTCCTCTCTGGGCAGCCAGGTTGCCTGTGACGACCGGTCTCTAATTGTATTTGTATTTTTGTATTTATTAGTGATCCCCATTAGTTCCTGCCAAAGCAGCAGCTACTCTTCCTGTGGTCCAGCAACATTAAGGCAGTTTATACAATTTCAAAACATTACAATACGTTTACAGATTTCACAACACACTGTGTTCCCTCAGGCCCCTACTCCACCACTACCACATATCTACAGTACTAAATCCATGTGTATGTATAGTGCGTATGCTATCTTATGTGTGTGTGTGTGTGTGTGTGTGTGTGTGTGTGTGTGTGTGTGTGTGTGTGTGTGTGTGTGTGTGTGTGTGTGTGTGTGTGTGTGTGTGTGTGTGTGTGTGTGTGTGTGTGTGTGTGTGTGTGTGTGTGTGTGTGTGTGCCAATGTTAGTGTTGCTTCACAGTCCCCGCTGTTCCATAAGGTGTTTTTTTTATCTGTTTTTGAAATCTAATTTTACTGCTTTCGTCAGTTACTTGATGTGGAATAGAGTTCCATGTAGTCATGGCTCTATGTAGTATTGTGTGCCTCCCGTAGTCTGTTCTGGACTTGGGGACTGTGAAGAGACCTTTTGTGGCATGTCTTGTGGGGTGTGCATGGGTGTCCGAGCTGTGTGCCAGTAGTTTAGACAGATAGCTCGGTGCATTCAACATGTCAATACCTCTCATAAATAAAAGTAGTGATGAAGTCAATCTCTCCTCCACTTTCAGCCAGGAGAGATTGATATGCATATTATTAATATTAGCTTTCTGTGTACATCCAAGGGCTAGACGTGCTGCACTGTTCTGAGCCAATTGCAATTTTCCTAAGTCCTTTTTTGAGGCACCTGACCACACGACTGAACAGTAGTCAAGGTGCAACAAAACTAGGGCCTGTAGGACCTGCCTTGTTGATAGTGTTGTTAAGAAGGCAGAGCATCGCTATAGTATAGACAGACTTCTCCCCATCTTAGCTACTACTGCATCAATATTTTTTGACCATGACAGTTTACAATCCAGTGTTACTCCAAGCAGTTTAGTCATCTCAACTTGCTCAATTTCCACATTATTTATTACAAGACTTAGTTGAGGTTTAGGGTTTAGTGAGTGTTTTGTTCCAAATACAATGCTTTTAGTTTTAGAAATATTTAGGGCTAACTTATTCTTTGCCACCCGCTCTGAAACTAACTGCAGCTCTTTGTTGACTGTTGCTGTCATTTCACTCGCAGTAGTAGCTGACATGTATAGTGTTGAGTCGTCCGCATACATAGAAACTCTGGCTTTACTCAAAGTTAGTGGCATGTCGTTAGTAAAAATTGAAAAAAGCAAGGGGCCTAAACAGCTACCCTGGGGAATTCCTGATTCTAACTGGATTATATTTGATAGGCTTCCATTAAAGAACACCCTCTGTGTTCTGTTAGACAAGTAACTCTTTATCCACATTAAAGCAGGGGGTGTAAAGCCATAACACATAAGTTTTTCCTGCAGCAGACTATGATCAATAATGTCAAAAGCTGCACTGAAGTCTAACAAGACAGCCCCCACAATCATTTTATCATACATTTCTCTCAGCCAATCATCAGTAATTTGTGTAAGTGCTGTGCTTGTTGACTGTCCTTCCCTATAAGCATGCTGAAGTTATGTTGTCAATTTGTTTACTGTAAAATAGCATTGTATCTGGTCAAACACAATTTTTTCCAGAAGTTTACTAAGGGTTGGTAACAGGCTGATTGGTCGGCTATTTGAGGCAATAAAGGGGGCTTTACTATTCTTGGGTAGAGGAATGACTTTAGCTTCCCTCCAGGCCTGAGGGCACATGCTCTCTAGTAGGCTTAAATTTAAGATGTGGCAAATAGGAGTGGCAACATCGTCTGCGATTATCCCCAGTAATTTTCCATCTAGATTGTCAGACCCTGGTGGCTTGTCATTGTTGATAGACAACAATAATTGTTTATAGCCAGACTGTGCTCACTGAGTCTGTACCTAGTCAGTGTTTTGCTCAGTTCTCTATCAGTCTCAGTGGTCAGATAGTCTGTCACCATGTACTGTCTGTTTAGAGCCAAATAGCATTGAAGTAAACTTTGATTTTTAGTGGTTTCTTTCCAATAGGTGATATATTTTACTTTTTGCTTTGTGATGATTTGGTTGGGCCAGATTTTCTGAGTGCTGTCCTGAGGCTCTATGGGGTTGGTTTAGGTTAGTGAACTGATCCTCAGAACCAGTTGGCTGAGGGGCACTTCTCTTGTTTCATCTCTTGACATTGTAGAGCTGTGTGATGGAAGGTTTTGGGGTCAGTTGTTTTTAGATGGTTGTAAAATTTGATGGCTCTTTTTTCTATTTGAATGTGGAGGGGGTATTGGCCCAATTCTGCTCTACGTGTTATTTTGAGTTTTTCTTTGCACCTTGCAATAATGTCTCGCAAAACTCTGCATGCAGTATTTCGACTGGATGTTTGTCCCATTTGATGAGTTCATTGTTAGAGAGTGGACCCCATACTTCGCTGCCATATAGAGCAACTGGTTCTATAACTGATTGGACATTTTTGAGCCAGATTCTAATTGGAATTTCAATCTTAATGTTCCTTTTAATGGCATAGAATGCTCTTCTTGCTTTGTCTCTCAGCTCATTCACAGCCCTGTGAAAGCTACCTGTCTTGCTGATATTTAGTCCTAGATACAGTACATGCCATATTGAATTAAATGCTTTCTTGAAATCTACAAAACACGAGTAGATTGTGCCCTTGTTTTGGTTTACTTGTTTGTCAATTAGAGTGTGGAGGGTGTAAATGTGGTCTGTTGTACAAAAAAAGAAAGTGAAATCCAATCTGGCTTCTGCGTTGTGTTCATCAAGGAAATGATGTAGTCTGCTATTTATGATACGGCAGAGAATTTTCCCCAAGTTGCTGTTAACAAAAATTCCTCTGTATTTATTTGGGTCAAATTTGTCTCAATTTTTATAGATTGGTGTGATCAATCCTTGGTTCCAAATATCAGGGAAAATACCTGCAGTGAGGATAATGTTGAAGAATTTGAGTATAGCCAATTTGAATTTGTGGTGTGTATATTTGATCATTTCATTTAAAATACCATCAGCACCACAGGCCTTTTTGGGATGGAGTGTGCATAGTTTTTCCAATAATTCTTCTTCTGTATTTGGGGTAGCCACAGGATTCTGATAGTCTTTGACTGCTGATTCAAGGATTTGTGATTTTTCTTGTATATCTTCTTGTTCTGGGCTTTTTGTTATATTGCTGTAGAGGTTTGCAAAGTGATTTCTCCACATATCCCCATTTTGGATAGCCAATTCCTCATGATGAGGAATTCCTCTCTCTCTCTCTCTCTCTCTCTCTCTCTCTCTCTCTCTCTCTCTCTCTCTCTCTCTCTCTCTCTCTCTCTCTCTCTCTCTCCCTCTTGGCTCTATCATCATCTTGGCTCTATCATCGTCTTGGCTCTATCATTGTCTTGGCTCTACCATCGTCTTGGCTCTACCATTGTCTTGGCTCTATCATTGTCTTGGCTCTATCATCGTCTTGGCTCTACCATCGTCTTGGCTCTATCATTGTCTTGGCTCTATCATTGTCTTGGCTCTATCATTGTCTTGGCTCTATCATCGTCTTGGCTCTATCATCGTCTTGGCTCTACCATTGTCTTGGCTCTATCATCGTCTTGGCTCTACCATCGTCTTGGCTCTATCATTGTCTTGGCTCTATCATTGTCTTGGCTCTACCATCGTCTTGGCTCTATCATCGTCTTGGCTCTATCATCGTCTTGGCTCTACCATCGTCTTGGCTCTATCATCGTCTTGGCTCTATCATTGTCTTGGCTCTACCATCGTCTTGGCTCTACCATTGTCTTGGCTCTACCATCGTCTTGGCTCTATCATTGTCTTGGCTCTATCATCGTCTTGGCTCTACCATCGTCTTGGCTCTATCATCGTCTTGGCTCTATCATCGTCTTGGCTCTACCATTGTCTTGGCTCTACCATCGTCTTGGCTCTATCATTGTCTTGGCTCTATCATCGTCTTGGCTCTACCATCGTCTTGGCTCTATCATCGTCTTGGCTCTATCATCGTCTTGGCTCTACCATCGTCTTGGCTCTACCATTGTCTTGGCTCTATCATCGTCTTGGCTCTACCATCGTCTTAGCTCTATCATCGTCTTAGCTCTATCATTGTCTTGGCTCTACCATTGTCTTGGCTCTACCATCGTCTTGGCTCTACCATCGTCTTGGCTCTATCATTGTCTTGGCTCTACCATCGTCTTGGCTCTATCATCGTCTTGGCTCTACCATTGTCTTGGCTCTACCATCGTCTTGGCTCTATCATTGTCTTGGCTCTACCATCGTCTTGGCTCTATCATTGTCTTGGCTCTATAATCGTCTTGGCTCTATCATCGTCTTGGCTCTACCATTGTCTTGGCTCTATCATTGTCTTGGCTCTACCATCGTCTTGGCTCTATCATTGTCTTGGCTCTATCATTGTCTTGGCTCTATCACTCAGCAGGTTATCAGAGAACGGTGGCCTACAGTTGCTTGGCTGACCCATTGAAGCTCCAGTATAGTGTGTCTGCCTTGCCACCAGTGGGTGTATCACACATTAAACTTGACAATTGGCCCAAAGTCTGAATCAGACTCAGTTAAGATTTATTATGTGGCTGACGAGGCCTTAGCAAAGGGTGGGAATATATTCTGCTTCATTTATTTGGACAAATTTTCCCAGTAAATCCTGCTACTGGTATGAAAATATATCATTCTGTCAGAGTATTGGGATGTCCATATGAGCACATATTTGATTATGCCATAAGATTCCATTGGAGAAACAAAACACAACTTCCAGTTGAAGCTATGTCATAAACAGACTGCAGCTGTCAGACTCTATGTCAGGTGTGCTCCCTCTCCGGCCTCTAGGTCACCAGGCTGCTCGTTATGGCGCACACCTGTGACCATCGTTACGTGCAACAGCGCATTATGACCCTCACCTGGACTCCTTCACCTCCTTGACTACCTGCCCTATATATGTCACTTATATATGTCACTCCCTTTGGTTCCTTCCCCAGTCGTCAATGTTTCTGTTTCTGTTTCTTGTCTGAGCGTTATTTGTGTTTCTTGTTATGTTTCGTTTATTCATGAAATGTATTCACTCCCTGAACTTGCTTCCCGACTCTCAGCGTTACACACGTTACACTCTAACCACATGGGTACTTTAGACCAGATTATCATGTGACAATCCCATAATTGGGATGTTTGCAGAAGCTGAATTGTAAACACAAGCTAAGTAAACATGAGAATTGAACGCCACTCAGGGTTAAAGGCTGACTGTAACGGCTGTTTTCTTCATTAGAAAAGGCACAAGTATGTGTGTGAATTTTCCCTGAATCATTTCTGTATTTCTGTATGTGTGTGTGTGTGTGTGTGTGTGTGTGTGTGTGTGTGTGTGTGTGTGTGTGTGTGTGTGTGTGTGTGTGTGTGTGTGTGTGTGTGTGTGTGTGTGTGTGTGTGTGTGTGTGTGCGCGTGTGTGTGTGTGTGTATGTCAGTGATCACTACGCTGACTCCCTTGAGTGTTGGTGTATAGATGTCTACCTGAACAATAGAGCTCTCCAAATCTGGGACTGACCCCCCCAGCTAGCTTTCCCTCCCTCCCTCCCTCCCTCCCTCCCTCCCTCCCTCCCTCCCTCCCTCCTTCCAAATCCTGGCACACAGCTGTGTCTGTGGTATCCAACCAAAAACAAGTATGCGTTTTAGCTTTCTCTGAGAATCCCAGCAGTTGGAGGAACAGGGTATTCAATATCAACACACAAGAGGTCTGTATCACTTCTAGCGCTTGCCTTTCGGGTTGCCTAGTGTGCCACTGCACATTTCAACACTTTGTTTATTTGAATACATGTCTCCAGCTTGGATTCTGCTTTGAATTTCAAACGGCACTCAAGCTCCCCAAGCCACAGTCTCCGCAAGTTGGCAGTGGGACTGAATGACCTCAACCTTCTGGAAGGGTCAGTTTCCTGTGCTGAGCGGTCCCATGGCGGCCATTACGTGTGTTCCCCAGAGCCCTCAGAGATTCCAAGCCAAGCAGGAACTCACGCAGGGTAACTCTGGGCAACGATTGATGGAGAAGCTAGCATCTATCCCCGTGGTTGGAGGGCATCTCAGTGGGTGATTGAGAAGCAGAACACTACAGATACTGTAGAGTTGATTCTTCTTTCAACTTTCAACTGTGAGACGGGAGCAGCTGCCAGCTGCAGGGTTTTCCTTGAGAACTAACATCAAGTTGAATGTGCTCATTAGTGAAAATGTTGAGATTTCACTCACACAGACATGAACACACAGACATGAACATACAGACATGAACACACAGACATGAACACACAGACATGAACATACAGACATGAACACACAGACATGAACACACAGACATGAACACACAGACATGAACACACAGACTTGAACACACAGACTTGAACACACAGACATGAACACACAGACATGAACACACAGACATGAACACACAGAAATGAACACACAGACATGAACATACAGACATGAACACACAGACATGAACACACAGACATGAACATACAGACATGAACACACAGACATGAACACACAGAAATGAACACACAGACATGAACACACAGACATGAACACACAGAAATGAACACACAGACATGAACACACAGACATGAACACACAGACATGAACACACAGACATGAACACACAGACATGAACATACAGACATAAACACACAGACTTGAACACACAGACTTGAACACACAGACATGAACACACAGACATGAACACACAGACATGAAAACACAGACATGAACACACAGACATAAACACACAGACTTGAACACACAGACTTGAACACACAGACATGAACATACAGACATGAAAACACAGACATGAAAACACAGACATGAACACACAGACATAAACACACAGACTTGAACACACAGACATGAAAACACAGACATGAACACACAGACATGAACACACAGACATAAACACACAGACTTGAACACACAGACTTGAACACACAGACTTGAACACACAGACTTGAACACACAGACATGAACACACAGACATGAACACACAGACATGAACACACAGACATAAACACACAGACATGAACACACAGACATGAACACACAGACATAAACACACAGACGTGAACACACAGACTTGAACACACAGACATGAACACACAGACATGAACATACAGACATGAAAACACAGACATGAACACACAGACATGAACACACAGACTTGAACACACAGACATGAAAACACAGATATGAACACATGGCAAGTAGCCTAGTAGTTAGAGCGTTGGACTAGTAACCAAAAGGTTGCAAGATCGAATCCCTGAGCTGACAAGGTACAAATCTGTCGTTCTGCCCCTGAACAAGGCAGTTAACCCACTGTTCCTAGGCCGTCATTGTAAATAAGAATTTGTTCTTAACTGACTTGCCTAGTTAAATAAAGGTAAACAAACAGACATGAACATACAATGTTTGCACAGATGAACAAACATACACACAGACACGTTTGCTTACGTTCAAAGGCCATCCGCTTTACCCACCACACACACCTGTACCTACATACATTTACTGATGCATGGTCATCTTTCATCCTTCCCTTTGCTACCGATCTACACGCGAACACTCACACACACACACAGCAGGTTAGAACATAGTCCCCCACCATTAAAGTGTTTTGATATCACCCTAAGTCATTGGTGGCAAATGTTTTACGAAACCAAAAAAGAATACATGAAATTATGTATAGGATGTATAGGATTTTTCTTTATGCGATTTCTCGAAAAATATACACTGATACTGTTATGTACACCAGAATATGTTAGAGGCTTATTTCAACGTTACACATTGCCTGTGTAATGCCCCAACATCTGTAACCAGTGTGGCTGTTTAACCATGTTCTTCGTGCCAGTGTGTCTATCTAGACTGTCCCCAGGTGTGCCTGTTTGTAACTCCACATGTAGAGGAGGGTTTGACTCATTGTTTGTAACTTCAGTGTCGTCCGGGTTTGGCTGGGGGAGGTCGGGGGAGGTCGGGGGAGGCCGGGGGAGGTCGGGGGAGGCCGGGGGAGGCTGGGGGAGGTCAAGGGAGGTGTGTGTGTGTGTGTGTGTAGGACTAGCAGGACATCATGGCTACTGCTAGCAGGACATCATGGCTACCGCTACCCTTCACACCCTCACTCTGCCTGATGTGCACTTATCATTGTCTCTGGGCACCCAGGCTGTTTAGCCCAGTCAGGAGATAACACTCCCCTGGATCCCCAAGGTCACACACACACACACACCCCTCCACAGAGTGACTGTCACTGGGCAGAACCATAGAGACACACCCCATCCTCCCCATTCCTCCCCTCAGACTTCCTCCCTCCCTCCCTCCTTTCTCCACTGTCTTCCTCCCCTCAGACTTCCTCCCTCCCTCCTTTCTCCACTGTCTTCCTCCCCTCAGACTTCCTCCCTCCCTCCCTCCTTTCTCCACTGTCTTCCTCCCCTCAGACTTCCTCCCTCCCTCCTTTCTCCACTGTCTTCCTCCCCTCAGACTTCCTTCCTCCCTCCTTTCTCCACTGTCTTCCTCCCCTCAGACTTCCTCCCTCCCTCCCTCCTTCCTCCACTGTCTTCCTCCCCTCAGACCTCCTTCCTCCCTCCTTTCTCCACTGTCTTCCTCCCCTTAGACTTCCTTCCTCCCTTCTTTCTCCACTGTCTTCCTCCCCTCAGACTTCCTCCCTCCCTCCTTTCTCCACTGTCTTACTCCCCTCAGACTTCCTCCCTCCCTCCTTTCTCCACTGTCTTCCACCTACTCTCCCTTTCTTCATCTCCCTCCTCCTCTCATTCTCTGACAGGGACTACCCACAATCCCTCCTGTAAGTGTGTGATTCTCACCAGAACCCCTTCTAAGACTCTAGGCTACACAAATGACTTTTCACATTTCACTGTGAACAACCACCCACACTGAATAAATTCACTGGAATATGGCATCATTATCTGGGTCTAGCGATGATGCTAGTGCTTCTCTACAATGGAATCCTGACACAAAACCTTCAAGTGGTGTGTGTCTGTTGTCCAGAGTCTAGGTGATCTATTTTGGCCCAGGTTTTAATTCCCTGCATGGGAGTTGGCCTGCTAATTTTACTGTAACACCTCTCCCTCTCTGTCTCTCTCTGTCTCTCTCTCTCTGTCTCTCTCTCTCTGTCTCTCTCTCTCTCTCTCTCTCTCTCTCTCTCTCTCTCTCTCTCTCTCTCTCTCTCTCTCTCTCTGTCTCTCTCTCTGTCTCTCTCTCTCTGTCTCTCTCTCTCTGTCTCTCTCTCTCTCTCTCTCTCTCTCTCTCTCTCTCTCTCTCTCTCTCTCTCTCTCTCTCTCTCTCTCTCTCTCTCTCTCTCTCTCTCTCTCTCTCTCTCTCTCTCTCTCTCTGTCTCTCTCTCTCTGTCTCTCTCTCTCTGTCTCTCTCTCTCTGTCTCTCTCTCTCTCTGTCTCTCTCTCTCTCTGTCTCTCTCTCTCTCTCTCTCTCTCTCTGTCTCTCTCTCTCTCCGTCTCTCTGTCTCTCTGTCTCTCTCTCTCTCTCTCTCTCTCTCTCTCTCTCTGTCTCTCTCTCTCTCCGTCTCTCTGTCTCTCTGTCTCTCTCTCTCTCTCTGCTCCTTAATTGATTAAGACGCTCGAACCTGCTGATGACTCTAAGCTTTACTCTCAGCCATCGACCAGCAACACACACATCCAACAAACAACTTGACTGACTGTCAAACAAACACTCACCCACCCAGACACTACCGCATATGGATGCACACACACACACACACACACACACACACACACACACACACACACACACACACACACACACACACACACACACACACACACACACACACACACACACACACACACACACACACACACACACACACACACACACCCATACATACAAACTCAGCAATCACTACTAATCTCGTAAAACAATATTAATCTAATTAACAACTAATCAACATTGATGCTGCGCACAGACAAACATTTCAGAAGCACACTGATGTTTACACCCAGGGAAATACATTGATGTTTACACACAGGGAAATACATTGATGTTTACACTTAGAGAAACACACTGATGTTTACACACAGGGACATACATTGATGTTTACACACAGGGAAATACATTGATGTTTCCACTTAGAGAAACACACTGATGTTTACACACAGGGATATACACTGATGTTTACACATAGGGAAATACATTGATGTTTCCACTTAGAGAAACACACTGATGTTTCCACTTAGAGAAACACACTGATGTTTACACACAGGGAAATACATTGATGTTTCCACTTAGAGAAACACACTGATGTTTACACACAGGGAAATACATTGATGTTTCCACATAGGGAAATACATTGATGTTTCCACTTAGAGAAACACACTGATGCTTACACACAGGGAAATACATTGATGTTTCCACATAGGGAAATACATTGATGTTTCCACATAGGGAAATACACTGATGTTTACACATAGGGAAATACATTGATGTTTCCACATAGGGAAATACACTGATGTTTACACATAGGGAAGTACACTGATGTTTACACATAGGGAAATACACTGATGTTTCCACATAGGGAAATACACTGATGTTTACACATAGGGAAATACACTGATGTTTACACATAGGGAAATACATTGATGTTTCCACATAGGGAAATACACTGATGTTTACACATAGGGAAATACATTGATGTTTCCACATAGGGAAATACACTGATGTTTACACATAGGGAAATACACTGATGTTTACACATAGGGAAATACACTGATGTTTCCACATAGGGAAATACACTGATGTTTACACATAGGGAAATACACTGATGTTTACACATAGGGAAATACATTGATGTTTCCACATAGGGAAATACATTGATGTTTCCACATAGGGAAATACACTGATGTTTACACATAGGGAAATACATTGATGTTTCCACATAGGGAAATACACTGATGTTTACACATAGGGAAATACACTGATGTTTACATATAGGGAAATACACTGATGTTTACACATAGGGAAATACACTGATGTTTACACATAGGGAAACACACTGATGTTTACAAATGATGACAGTGTGTGCTTTCTGCAGCCACATGCATGTGGGAGACAGACTGAGTGTATCTCTGTCCCAAACCCTGAGAGACTGGCAAGTCCCTGAAAGTTCACTCAGTTCACCTTTTGACTCGTCATAATATTTCCTACCGAGTGACCATTTGACTGGCAGATAAAAAGCACAACCTCTGCACCAGCCTGGACAGTCCTTGATTAAGGCTTCTAATCACATGGTTGAACCTCTCTGATTCAGAAGGGTTGGGTTAAATGCGTAAGACACATTCAAGCTGAATGCATTCAGCTGTACCACTGACTAGGTATCCCCCTTTCCCTTTCCCATTCTTTCAAGTTTCACACACAGAATCCTCCAGGCTCTGACCTACCTGGCAACTACCAGAGTTTCAGCATCCAGTACAAACACAGCCTCCAACAGGTCCTCTAACTTGTTCTTCTTTCTACAATACTGAACCTCACAGAACACTAACTGGATCTACAATACTGAACCTCACAGAACTCTAACTGGATCTACAATACTGAACCTCACAGAACTCTAACTAGATCTACAATACTGAACCTCACAGAACTCTAACAAGATCTACAATACTGAACCTCACAGAACTCTAACTAGATCTACAATACTGAACCTCACAGAACTCTAACTAGATCTACAATACTGAACCTCACAGAACTCTAACTAGATCTACAATACTGAACCTCACAGAACACTAACTAGATCTACAATACTGAACCTCACAGAACTCTAACTAGATCTACAATACTGAACCTCACAGAACACTAACTGGATCTACAATACTGAACCTCACAGAACTCTAACTGGATCTACAATACTGAACCTCACAGAACTCTAACTAGATCTACAATACTGAACCTCACAGAACACTAACTAGATCTACAATACTGAATCTCACAGAACTCTAACTAGATCTACAATACTGAACCTCACAGAACACTAACTAGATCTACAATACTGAACCTCACAGAACACAGACTAGATCTACAATACTGAACCTCACAGAACTCTAACTAGATCTACAATACTGAACCTCACAGAACTCTAACTAGATCTACAATACTGAACCTCACAGAACTCTAACAAGATCTACAATACTGAACCTCACGGAACTCTAACTAGATCTACAATACTGAACCTCACAGAACTCTAACTAGATCTACAATACTGAACCTCACAGAACTCAAACTAGATCTACAGTACTGAACCTCACAGAACACTAACTAGATCTACAATACTGAACCTCACAGAACTCTAACTAGATCTACAATACTGAACCTCACAGAACACTAACTGGATCTACAATACTGAACCTCACAGAACTCTAACTGGATCTACAATACTGAACCTCACAGAACTCTAACTAGATCTACAATACTGAACCTCACAGAACACTAACTAGATCTACAATACTGAATCTCACAGAACTCTAACTAGATCTACAATACTGAACCTCACAGAACACTAACTAGATCTACAATACTGAACCTCACAGAACACTGACTAGATCTACAATACTGAACCTCACAGAACTCTAACTAGATCTACAATACTGAACCTCACAGAACACTAACTAGATCTACAATACTGAACCTCACAGAACTCTAACTGGATCTACAATACTGAACCTCACAGAACTCTAACTGGATCTACAACACTGAACCTCACAGAACTCTAACAAGATCTACAATACTGAACCTCACAGAACTCTAACTAGATCTACAATACTGAACCTCACAGAACTCTAACTAGATCAACAATACTGAACCTCACAGAACTCTAACTAGATCTACAATACTGAACCTCACAGAACTCTAACTAGATCTACAATACTGAACCTCACAGAACTCTAACTAGATCTACAATACTGAACCTCACAGAACTCTAACTAGATCTACAATACTGAACCTCACAGAACTCTAACAAGATCTACAATACTGTACCTCACAGAACTCTAACTAGATCTACAATACTGAACCTCACAGAACTCTAACTAGATCTACAATACTGAACCTCACAGAACACTAACTGGATCTACAATACTGAACCTCACAGAACTCTAACTGGATCTACAATACTGAACCTCACAGAACTCTAACTAGATCTACAATACTGAACCTCACAGAACACTAACTAGATCTACAATACTGAATCTCACAGAACTCTAACTAGATCTACAATACTGAACCTCACAGAACACTAACTAGATCTACAATACTGAACCTCACAGAACACTGACTAGATCTACAATACTGAACCTCACAGAACTCTAACTAGATCTACAATACTGAACCTCACAGAACACTAACTAGATCTACAATACTGAACCTCACAGAACTCTAACTGGATCTACAATACTGAACCTCACAGAACTCTAACTGGATCTACAATACTGAACCTCATAGAACTCTAACTAGATCTACAATACTGAACCTCACAGAACACTAACTAGATCTACAATACTGAACCTCACAGAACTCTAACTAGATCTACAATACTGAACCTCACAGAACTCTAACTAGATCTACAATACTGAACCTCACAGAACTCTAACTAGATCTACAATACTGAACCTCACAGAACTCTAACTGGATCTACAATACTGAACCTCACAGAACTCTAACTAGATCTACAATACTGAACCTCACAGAACACTAACTAGATCTACAATACTGAATCTCACAGAACTCTAACTAGATCTACAATACTGAACCTCACAGAACACTAACTAGATCTACAATACTGAACCTCACAGAACACTAACTAGATCTACAATACTGAACCTCACAGAACTCTAACTGGATCTACAATACTGAACCTCACAGAACTCTAACTGGATCTACAACACTGAACCTCACAGAACTCTAACAAGATCTACAATACTGAACCTCACAGAACTCTAACTAGATCTACAATACTGAACCTCACAGAACTCTAACTAGATCAACAATACTGAACCTCACAGAACTCTAACTAGATCTACAATACTGAACCTCACAGAACTCTAACTAGATCTACAATACTGAACCTCACAGAACTCTAACTAGATCTACAATACTGAACCTCACAGAACTCTAACTAGATCTACAATACTGAACCTCACAGAACTCTAACAAGATCTACAATACTGTACCTCACAGAACTCTAACTAGATCTACAATACTGAACCTCACAGAACTCTAACTAGATCTACAATACTGAACCTCACAGAACACTAACTGGATCTACAATACTGAACCTCACAGAACTCTAACTGGATCTACAATACTGAACCTCACAGAACTCTAACTAGATCTACAATACTGAACCTCACAGAACACTAACTAGATCTACAATACTGAATCTCACAGAACTCTAACTAGATCTACAATACTGAACCTCACAGAACACTAACTAGATCTACAATACTGAACCTCACAGAACACTGACTAGATCTACAATACTGAACCTCACAGAACTCTAACTAGATCTACAATACTGAACCTCACAGAACACTAACTAGATCTACAATACTGAATCTCACAGAACTCTAACTAGATCTACAATACTGAACCTCACAGAACACTAACTAGATCTACAATACT
Organism: Salvelinus namaycush; assembly: GCF_016432855.1. Classification (NCBI taxonomy): domain Eukaryota; kingdom Metazoa; phylum Chordata; class Actinopteri; order Salmoniformes; family Salmonidae; genus Salvelinus; species Salvelinus namaycush. The sequence goes on from NC_052307.1 coordinate 81,278,746, forward strand.
GAACCTCACAGAACACAGACTAGATCTACAATACTGAACCTCACAGAACTCTAACTAGATCTACAATACTGAACCTCACAGAACTCTAACTAGATCTACAATACTGAACCTCACAGAACTCTAACAAGATCTACAATACTGAACCTCACGGAACTCTAACTAGATCTACAATACTGAACCTCACAGAACTCTAACTAGATCTACAATACTGAACCTCACAGAACTCAAACTAGATCTACAGTACTGAACCTCACAGAACACTAACTAGATCTACAATACTGAACCTCACAGAACTCTAACTAGATCTACAATACTGAACCTCACAGAACACTAACTGGATCTACAATACTGAACCTCACAGAACTCTAACTGGATCTACAATACTGAACCTCACAGAACTCTAACTAGATCTACAATACTGAACCTCACAGAACACTAACTAGATCTACAATACTGAATCTCACAGAACTCTAACTAGATCTACAATACTGAACCTCACAGAACACTAACTAGATCTACAATACTGAACCTCACAGAACACTGACTAGATCTACAATACTGAACCTCACAGAACTCTAACTAGATCTACAATACTGAACCTCACAGAACACTAACTAGATCTACAATACTGAACCTCACAGAACTCTAACTGGATCTACAATACTGAACCTCACAGAACTCTAACTGGATCTACAACACTGAACCTCACAGAACTCTAACAAGATCTACAATACTGAACCTCACAGAACTCTAACTAGATCTACAATACTGAACCTCACAGAACTCTAACTAGATCAACAATACTGAACCTCACAGAACTCTAACTAGATCTACAATACTGAACCTCACAGAACTCTAACTAGATCTACAATACTGAACCTCACAGAACTCTAACTAGATCTACAATACTGAACCTCACAGAACTTTAACTAGATCTACAATACTGAACCTCACAGAACTCTAACAAGATCTACAATACTGTACCTCACAGAACTCTAACTAGATCTACAATACTGAACCTCACAGAACTCTAACTAGATCTACAATACTGAACCTCACAGAACACTAACTGGATCTACAATACTGAACCTCACAGAACTCTAACTGGATCTACAATACTGAACCTCACAGAACTCTAACTAGATCTACAATACTGAACCTCACAGAACACTAACTAGATCTACAATACTGAATCTCACAGAACTCTAACTAGATCTACAATACTGAACCTCACAGAACACTAACTAGATCTACAATACTGAACCTCACAGAACACTGACTAGATCTACAATACTGAACCTCACAGAACTCTAACTAGATCTACAATACTGAACCTCACAGAACACTAACTAGATCTACAATACTGAACCTCACAGAACTCTAACTGGATCTACAATACTGAACCTCACAGAACTCTAACTGGATCTACAATACTGAACCTCACAGAACTCTAACTAGATCTACAATACTGAACCTCACAGAACACTAACTAGATCTACAATACTGAACCTCACAGAACTCTAACTAGATCTACAATACTGAACCTCACAGAACTCTAACTAGATCTACAATACTGAACCTCACAGAACTCTAACTAGATCTACAATACTGAACCTCACAGAACTCTAACTGGATCTACAATACTGAACCTCACAGAACTCTAACTAGATCTACAATACTGAACCTCACAGAACACTAACTAGATCTACAATACTGAATCTCACAGAACTCTAACTAGATCTACAATACTGAACCTCACAGAACACTAACTAGATCTACAATACTGAACCTCACAGAACACTAACTAGATCTACAATACTGAACCTCACAGAACTCTAACTGGATCTACAATACTGAACCTCACAGAACTCTAACTGGATCTACAACACTGAACCTCACAGAACTCTAACAAGATCTACAATACTGAACCTCACAGAACTCTAACTAGATCTACAATACTGAACCTCACAGAACTCTAACTAGATCAACAATACTGAACCTCACAGAACTCTAACTAGATCTACAATACTGAACCTCACAGAACTCTAACTAGATCTACAATACTGAACCTCACAGAACTCTAACTAGATCTACAATACTGAACCTCACAGAACTCTAACTAGATCTACAATACTGAACCTCACAGAACTCTAACAAGATCTACAATACTGTACCTCACAGAACTCTAACTAGATCTACAATACTGAACCTCACAGAACTCTAACTAGATCTACAATACTGAACCTCACAGAACACTAACTGGATCTACAATACTGAACCTCACAGAACTCTAACTGGATCTACAATACTGAACCTCACAGAACTCTAACTAGATCTACAATACTGAACCTCACAGAACACTAACTAGATCTACAATACTGAATCTCACAGAACTCTAACTAGATCTACAATACTGAACCTCACAGAACACTAACTAGATCTACAATACTGAACCTCACAGAACACTGACTAGATCTACAATACTGAACCTCACAGAACTCTAACTAGATCTACAATACTGAACCTCACAGAACACTAACTAGATCTACAATACTGAACCTCACAGAACTCTAACTGGATCTACAATACTGAACCTCACAGAACTCTAACTGGATCTACAATACTGAACCTCACAGAACTCTAACTAGATCTACAATACTGAACCTCACAGAACACTAACTAGATCTACAATACTGAACCTCACAGAACTCTAACTAGATCTACAATACTGAACCTCACAGAACTCTAACTAGATCTACAATACTGAACCTCACAGAACTCTAACTAGATCTACAATACTGAACCTCACAGAACTCTAACTAGATCTACAATACTGAACCTCACAGAACTCTAACTAGATCTACAATACTGAACCTCACAGAACACTAAATGGATCTACAATACTGAACCTCACAAAACTCTAACTAGATCTACATTACTGAACCTCACAGAACTCTAACTAGATCTACAATACTGAACCTCACAGAACTCTAACTAGATCTACAATACTGAACCTCACAGAACTCTAACTAGATCTACAATACTGAACCTCACAGAACTCTAACTAGATCTACAATACTGAACCTCACAGAACACTAACTGGATCTACAATACTGAACCTCACAGAACTCTAACTAGATCTACAGTACTGAACCTCACAGAACTCTAACTGGATCTACAATACTGAACCTCACAGAACTCTAACTGGATCTACAATACTGAACCTCACAGAACTCTAACTAGATCTACAATACTGAACCTCACAGAACTCTAACTAGATCTACAGTACTGAACCTCACAGAACTCTAACTGGATCTAGAACCACCAGCTAAATTCAAACCCTGCTGTATCTTGCTACAGCCCAAGTTTCAACCGCCTAGTCAACTCACACCAGATCCCCATCCTCTCATGAGTGTGTAGTACAATACTGTATGATATAAACTGTCAGCTAAAGTCAAAGCCCGGCTGTGTGTCCCTGTTCTGACCTGCAACTGTGGTCCTGACTTTCACCCCCAGTAGACACACGCACGCTCTTCCACCTGCTCCTCTAGCTGTACAGCAGGGCATATGTCCCTAGTACAATACTACATCATGAGAAGCTATCCCAGGTAGAGCTAAACTGAAACCCTCTGTCCCAGTCCTGCCTGGTAACAGGACTGCTAGTGTGAAGTACACGTACGGTACAAGACAACAGAAACTATTGCAACCCAAGTAGTGCTGAGCCCCAAACCAGCAGTGTCCTGTCTCGATCCCCCCCACATCTCTCCTCCTTCAAGGGTTTGTCCTCTTACCTTTGTGACAGTCATGCAGAGGCAGTGGGCGAGGAGCGGGCCGGTGTCCACTTAAACCAAAGCTGTAATACGCCGCAGGAGTGAGAGAGAGGAGATCTCTGCTGAGCACGCACACAGAGAGAGAGAGAGAGAGAGAGAGAGAGAGAGAGAGAGAGAGAGAGAGAGAGAGAGAGGAGAGCTCTGCTGAGCACGCACAGAGAGAGAGAGAGAGAGAGAGAGAGAGAGAGAGAGAGAGAGAGAGAGAGAGAGAGAGAGAGAGAGAGAGAGAGGAGAGCTCTGCTGAGCACGCACAGAGAGAGAGAGAGAGCAAGAGAGAGAGAGAGAGAGAGAGAGAGAGGAGGGGGAAAAGCCGGGTTACTGTGTGTCTCCCGCTAAGTGCTGGTGCTGCTGCTGCCACTGCTGCTGTTGCCCAGTGCTGCTGTTGCCGAGTGCTGCAGTGAAGTAACAGGAGGGAGGCAGCGTTTGGTTACTACAACAGGAAAACGCTCTGCTCTGCTCCGTTCAGTTCCCCTCCCTCTCCCCCTCCTGTCCCTCCTCTCAGCCCTCCTACACACCCACACTGGCTGCACTCCCCTCTCTCTCTCCCTCATCCTGTTCTTTTTCTGCCAATCTGATTACAGACTAGCTAATGAAGCTTATTGATGTGCAGAGGGATGGAGGGATGGAGGGATTGGTGTTGCCTGGGACAGGAGAAGGCTGCAGTGGAAGAGAGAGAGAGGGAGGCAGAGCCCAACGTGCTGTGTGCTGTGTCGCAGTCTACTGCCCGGGCTGTGAGTGCCAAAAGGCTGCACGTCAGCTAGTGCGTGTGTGGGGAAGAGAGTGTGAGATAGGGAGTGATGGAAAGAGAGATGGAGGGAGTGATGGAGAGAGAGGAGAGACGAGTGATGGATATAGAAGAGAGAGGGAGTGATGGAGAGAAGAGAGAGAGGGAGTGATGGAGAGAGATGGAGGGAGTGATGGAGAGAGAGAAGAGAGAGGGAGTGATGGAGAGAGAGGAGAGAGAGGGAGTGATGGAGAGAGGAGTGATGGAGAGAGAAGAGAGAGGGAGTGATGAAGAGAGGAGAGAGAGGGAGTAATGGAGAGAGAGGAGAGAGGAGTGATGGAGAGAGAGGAGAGAGGTAGTGATGGAGAGAGGAGTGATGGAGAGAAAGATGGAGGGCAGGATTCAGTTCACTTTAAACCTTGTTCTGGAAATGTATAGTGGGTAAGAAATATTTAGATAGAATGATTAAATGGCACAACACACACACACACACATGTACTCAGACACGGTACTGAACTTCTTAATCCAAAATGCTGACATTATTGAGAGCCAGCACCATACATGTCACTTCACTTAACTTCACTACCCATAGTTGAGAAAGGAAAGTGTGTTTTACCATTTATTAGAAAATATTAAAATGCATAGTGTTGGAGTTAGGACTCTGCTCCTTCAGGACAACTCACTGCCAGAGCCAAGAGTTAGGACTCTGCTCCTTCAGGGCAGCTCACTGCCAGAGCCAAGTGTTAGGACTCTACTCCTTCAGGACAGCTCACTGCCAGAGCCAAGCACTAGGACTCTGCTCCTTCAGGGCAGCTCACTGCCAGAGCCAAGAGTTAGGACTCTGCTCCTTCAGGGCAGCTCACTGCCAGAGCCAAGAGTTAGGACTCTGCTCCTTCAGGGCAGCTCACTGCCAGAGCCAAGAGTTAGGACTCTGCTCCTTCAGGGCAGCTCACTGCCAGAGCCAAGCGCTAGGACTCTGCTACTTCAGGGCAGCTCACTGCCAGAGCCAAGAGCTAGGACTCTGCTCCTTCAGGGCAGCTCACTGCCAGAGCCAAGCGCTAGGACTCTGCTACTTCAGGGCAGCTCACTGCCAGAGCCAAGAGTTAGCACTCTGCTCCTTCAGGGCAGCTCACTGCCAGAGCCAAGAGTTAGGACTCTGCTCCTTCAGGGCAGCTCACTGCCAGAGCCAAGCGCTAGGACTCTGCTACTTCAGGGCAGCTCACTGCCAGAGCCAAGAGTTAGCACTCTGCTCCTTCAGGACAGCTC
>NC_052307.1:81287065-81319565 GCF_016432855.1 Salvelinus namaycush
CTATATGATCACACTGTACTGCCTGGACTGTCTGACCTCTATATGATCACACTGTACTGCCTGGACTGTCTGACCTCTATATGATCACACTGTACTGCCTGGACGGTCTGCCCTCTATATGATCACACTGTACTGCCTGGACTGTCTGACCTCTATATGATCACACTGTACTGCCTGGACTGTCTGACCTCTATATGATCACACTGTACTGCCTGGACTGTCTGACCTCTATATGATCACACTGTACTGCCTGGACTGTCTGACCTCTATATGATCACACTGTACTGCCTGGACTGTCTGACCTCTATATGATCACACTGTACTGCCTGGACGGTCTGACCTCTATATGATCACACTGTACTGCCTGGACTGTCTGACCTCTATATGATCACACTGTACTGCCTGGACTGTCTGACCTCTATATGATCACACTGTACCGCCTGGACTGTCTGACCTCTATATGATCACACTGTACTGCCTGGACTGTCTGACCTTTGATATGATCACACTGTACTGCCTGGACGGTCTGACCTCTATATGATCACACTGTACTGCCTGGACTGTCTGACCTCTATATGATCGCACTGTACTGCCTGGACTGTCTGACCTCTATATGATCACACTGTACTGCCTGGACTGTCTGACCTCTATATGATCACACTGTACTGCCTGGGCGGTCTGACCTCTATATGATCACAAACATACTCATATGTGATTGGTATTGGAGTCAATGCATCTTCACATAGCTGTATCAAAGTCCTCTATTCTATGTAATGGGGTCAGGCCGATCTAGGTTGAGCTAATTAATTGATATCATTTCATTAAGACAGTTCAACTGGGGAATAAAAAAACGTTTCCCTGTGTATTAATGTTATTTTTGTTCAGAAATCATCTGCGTATATTCATCCACATCTGGGGTACGACTAACTGCACCAACAAACTACAACGTATTGAAGACATTCAATATGGGTGACATAGGTCAGAGGGAAAATGAACTTTACATTTTAGAATACATGGCACAGTGTTGTAAAATTACTTTGATTCTTTCTTAAGATTCTGTACACTTTTAGAAAAAAAGGGTTCCAAACGGGTTCTTTGACTGTTCCCATAGAAGAACCCTTTTTGGTTCCAGGTAGAACCCTTTTGAGTTCCATGCAGAACCCTCTGTGGAACCAACCCCCTTCGTGGAACCAAAAAGTGTTCTTCAAAGGGTACTCCTACGGGGACAGGCGAAGAACCCTTTCAGGTTCTGGATAGCACCTTTTTTCTCTAAGAGTGTAGATATGAAATGAATAAAATCTGGAAAAGTCTGAAAGCAGAACAGCTTATTTTTCACCCATCATTTTTCCAAGCACCAAAGAATCGCAGCATATTTGTTTTTGTCACGAGTGACTTTGGTTTGTAACACTGATATATCTGATTCTCTGACAGGATTATTCATCCTGTATGTTGGAAGCATTCTCACATTCCATTCCACACTGTTAAAAGGCAGAGGCGGACTGGGAGGACACAAGGGGGGTGGGGGGCAGAGTGGAATAGGAGCTGGGGGCTTGTGTGACTGGGCTGAGGACTGGAGAGGAGAGGAGCAACTCAGGCCCAGAGGTTACAGAGCCCTGGGTTACAGAGCCCTTTGACAACCTTGGTTGTGTATAGTGGTATCTAATTGAAATGTTATATTTTTCTATGGGGAATGTCCACTTTTCATAAACAGTCATGGAACCAAATGAGTGGGTGTATTCTTTGTTTTTCAGATTGCTGGGTTTCCTGCTTTAACTCAGACTAAATAAAACATTCAAGATCCTCTATTTATTTTTATTTTAGCTAGAATCCTTAGTTGATACATTACATTTTGGGCTAATAAATTAATCATATATACTCATAGATTTTTGAAGAATATTTCTTATTTATGAGCTTAGTTCAACTGCCGTAACCCATCAGAACCCCAAATATAACCTTGTTTTACTCCAATGTTTATAAACAATGTACATGCAACCAAAAGCTTTATAGCATCAAAATATTGTCTAAAACTATATTTTTGATATCATCAAATCAAATCAAATTTTACTGACCATCATGGATGGTCAGTCCTTGCATTCATACCTCTGTATGTGAATTTGAGAGTGGTTACATTTCTCCAACCCCATCCTTCAGCTTTCTATCAAAACATAGGTGTGGTGATTGCTTTGTTATTGTTTCGTTTAAGGATTCTACCTTTAAAGACCATTCAACACCACATCATTTCTTTGGTTTTTAGAACTACAAAACAACAACAAATATTGTTTGTCTTAAATCTCTTTTGAATTTGCAGCATTTCCTATGCTGCATGCAAGTCCCAGAAGGTTGTTATGAGCCGTCCTCCCCTTAGCAGCCTCCTGTGATGGAAGCCAGTCTTCCTGCAAAATTGAGACGTCACAGAAAGGCCAAAGCTACACTATCACAAATATATCCGTTATGGGAGACCACCCTCTGGTGGCTGTAAGTAGAACTGCGGCAAAAAAGTATTTTAAGTTTTTCACTGTTGTATTGCAACAATATTCCCTACGTTCGTCTATCAGACGGTTGCAGTGTGTGTCTGGGTTAATCATATTTATGCCACTGGATATCCTGGTTAAACCGATGTGGTTTAAATGCTTCTCTGTCTCAACTGGCCCTCAATGTCAAGTCTACCGTCATAGTAGGCCCGCCTAGACTAGGCCTACACTAGACTCTTGCACTACAATATATCTCAAATCCAATAACGACCTTTATATTCCACCATTCTATCAAGTGCACAGAGTTTGTAGCTGGCCTTATGCTATGAAATCAGCCCCAGACTCTCTAAGTGAAGGTAAGTCACTGGGTGGAACAGGCTGTTAATACTGCTGATAACAAGCCCTTTGAAGTTCACAGGGGCCCTATTATCAACTATTTCCCATATCAACAAAGTAGTCTGGAATTTTCCGCATATTTTTCAGTGATAAATTCGGTACATTGTGTTTGGCTTGCTGGTCTGTGATTTCAAGCGTGACATGGCATAAGTGTATAAGGAGAACTCTATGCCCAATCCAAGGTACGTTGCTCAGTTGTATGCATAATGGAAACTATCACAGTTGTAATGTGTATCTACATCAGAAGTACACTGCAGCTGTTTATGTAAATACATGGTTTAAGTGACACGTAATGGTTTAACAATAAAAAACATGTTTCAACATCGATTTTGCAAATCCATTTCCCCTGACACCACTTCTCTATCACCAGGAGGCAGTGTCCCCCTCTGTCCCGTCTGGCTTTGCCAGCGCATCAACACAGGCACATGTCTCTCTCCCGGTAGAGTCCCCTCCATTCCTAACACCGGCCCACCGCAAAATCCTTCCATGCAGAAACTGTTACTCCAGTGGAACTTTTAATGCGCTAGGCTCGAGTTACAGCTTCCCATGCACACTGCATGGTGTTCCAGTCAGCCACAGTCTGCACACAAACCACTTCCTCTAAGGGGAAGAGAGAGTCAGGGGACAAGGAGAGGACTGTGGAGAGAGAGAGAGAGGACTATGAGAGGACTGTGGAGAGAGAGAGAGAGAGAGAGAGAGAGAGAGAGAGAGAGAGAGAGAGAGAGAGAGAGAGAGAGAGAGAGAGAGAGAGAGAGAGAGAGAGAGAGAGGAATATGAGAGGACTTTGGAGAGAGAGAGAGAGAGAGAGAGAGAGAGAAAGGACTATCAGAGGACAGTGGAAAGAGAGAGAGAGAGAGAGAGAGAGAGAGAGAGAGAGAGAGAGAGAGAGAGAGAGAGAGAGAGAGAGAGAGAGAGAGAGAGAGAGAGAACGGTGGAGAGGACTATGGAGACAGAGGGGACTAAGAGAGGACTGTGGAGAGAGAGGGGACTAAGAGAGGACTGTGGAGAGAGAGCGCAAGAGAGAGAGAGAGAGAGAGAGAGAGAGAGAGAGAGAGAGAGAGAGAGAGAGAGAGAGGACTATGAGAGAACTGTGTAGAGAGAGAGAGAGAGAGAGAGAGAGGACTATGAGAGAACTGTGGAGAGAGAGAGAGAGAGAGAGAGAGAGAGAGAGAGAGAGAGAGAGAGAGAGAGAGAGAGAGAGAGAGAGAGAGAGAGAGAGAGAGAGAGAGAGAGAACGGTGGAGAGGACTGTGGAGACAGAGGGGACTAAGAGAGGACTGTGGAGAGAGAGGGGACTAAGAGAGGACTGTGGAGAGAGAGCGCAAGAGAGAGAGAGAGAGAGAGAGAGAGAGAGAGAGAGAGAGAGAGAGAGGACTATGAGAGAACTGTGGAGAGAGAGAGAGAGAGAGAGAGAGAGAGAGAGAGAGAGAGAGAGAGAGAGAGAGAGAGAGAGAGAGAGAGAGAGAGAGAGAGAGAGAACTGTGGAGAGGACTGTGGAAAGAGAGGGGACTAAGAGAGGACTGTGGAGAGAGAGGGAACTAAGAGAGGACTGTGGAGAGATGGATGGAGGGTTAAACGGGGGATGAGGGGGAAAGAGTATAGAAGGAGGAAATAAGAGAGAGATTGGAGGATGAACTTATACTGACTTGTATTGTGAAGTACGATACGTGTGTTTGCCATATGTTTGGCTTCCTTGTGGTCTAACAACTCGTTGTGGTGTTGTTTGATGCCGTCAAAGTGTGTGTGTGTGTGTGAGTCAGACAGAATGTCAGTTGAGAATTCAACATTTGTTCTCATCACACAGGCATCGTTCCAGTCTAGCCTATCCTAGTCTAGTCGGATATTTTCCACTGGTTTCTCAGGCACTAGTGTCTATTCCAGTCCCCCCTGCCTTCCCTCCATCACCTGGAAGAACCCCAACCTCTCATTTGCAGGTTTTATTAGTTAACCTGCCGGTCATATAGAAGCTGTTTTATGCTGTCTTTCATAGAACAAAGCCCAGTGTGACTTCTCCGTGACACAGTCAGAAAGATGGGCGTCAGTATGAAACATTTACAGAAGCATTTCCCTTCTTAAAGTCATGACTTCCGTGACCTTGTCACAGTTACTCAAGTATGACAAAGCCTTTAGTGAGTTATTCAAGCTCTATTAGCTGATGCTATTAGTGGCTAGATGAGGTAAGGCCAGGTGAGGAGATTTATGTTGAGCTCTGACCAACGACAGTTCTTCTGGAAACCCACATATTCTGAGTTGGACAAAAAACAATAATGTGACCCACACTGAGTCTGGCAAACAACACGTGCACATTCAGTAGACCGCAGTACAAAGGTCCACTAACGTGACCCACACTGAGTCTGGCAAACAACACGTTCACATTCAGTAGACAGCAGTACAAAGGCCCACTAACGTGACCCACACTGAGTCTGGCAAACAACACGCTCACATTCAGTAGACCGCAGTACAAAGGTCCACTAACGTGACCCACACTGAGTCTGGCAAACAACACGCTCACATTCAGTAGACCGCAGTACAAAGGCCCACTAACGTGACCCACACTGAGTCTGGCAAACAACACGCTCACATTCAGTAGACAGCAGTACAAAGGCCCACTAACGTGACCCACACTGAGTCTGGCAAACAACACGCTCACATTCAGTAGACCGCAGTACAAAGGCCCACTAACGTGACCCACACTGAGTCTGGCAAACAACACGCTCACATTCAGTAGACAGCAGTACAAAGGCCCACTAACGTGACCCACACTGAGTCTGGCAAACAACACGCTCACATTCAGTAGACCGCAGTACAAAGGTCCACTAACGTGACCCACACTGAGTCTGGCAAACAACACGCTCACATTCAGTAGACCGCAGTACAAAGGTCCACTAACGTGACCCACACTGAGTCTGGCAAACAACACGCGCACATTCAGTAGACAGCAGTACAAAGGCCCACTAACGTGACCCACACTGAGTCTGGCAAACAACACGCTCACATTCAGTAGACCGCAGTACAAAGGCCCACTAACGTGACCCACACTGAGTCTGGCAAACAACATGCTCACATTCAGTAGACCGCAGTACAAAGGCCCACTAACGTGACCCACACTGAGTCTGGCAAACAACACGCTCACATTCAGTAGACCGCAGTACAAAGGCACACGTGGTAGCAGTTTCGAAGTTTAGAACCCCTTTTTAATGCAGCAGACACTAACTAAAGAGAAACACTGATTTATAGATTGTGCTATAGCTTTCAGTTCATTCAGGATATTAACAAAAAAATACTAGATAAGGTTCCCCCTTAATTTTACGTGCCTCATTAAGTTAATGTAATGTTATTTCTTAAGAGTTTACCCCAGAGAGAGCAGGCTGCAAATAGACGACGTCTCCTGAAACTTAAAACCTTTCTAAGCTTGTATAAACAAATAGACATAGCTAACACAAAGTCTCATTTGCTTATCTTCACAGTTCACTAGTCTACGCTGCTGAGACTAGCAAGGGTCAGCTGTATTGGTGGCCGAAGTCTCCATCAGATTCAATGGCATTCTAGTGCTTTTATCGCAAACCCAAGCCTGTTAAAGCTAAGCCCCGGAGTGAGACCCTCAGGCAGACCAGTGAGCTTTGTAAACAGAGGCAGACCCAGACCTAATTGTAGAAAGAGCGCCGGACTGAGCACAAGGCCTTGTTCTCCCTTTGAGGTCAATAGATAGACAGGCCACACAGACACAAATAGAGTAGTTCTAAGGTAGATGCTAACTGGGATCCTTGGGACCACCCAACCCTAAACCCTAACTCCTACCCTAACCCTAAACTTAACCATAACCCTTTAACTCACCCCAACCCTTACCTATTCTACTGAGCCATTTATTTTATGTTCGTATTTTTATATTTTATTGTTGTTGCATTGTCGAGAAGGAACCTGCAAGTAAGCATTTCATTGGATGGTGTATACCATGTGTATGCTATACATACAACTAATACAATATAAAACCTTAACCATTTTACATTTCAACTTCAACGGGGTGACGTGAGGGTTGGGCATCCTAAGGATCCCCCTTAGCATGTAGCTAGTTCTAACTATTTCTCTCCTTTCATAGAGTTCCATCAGTTGACAGTGCATGTGCAGGGATAATGGCAAACCTGAGAGAGGCAAGACTACACCGGCATCGTTGATTACTCGCTCAGTTGGAAAGCCACTCAGAAGTGGATAGCCCCTTAGAAGCTTGACAAATAATTATGCCATTAACAATGTACATAAATAGAATGCATACTTTACCCCCAAAACATTTGTATTCGATTTTTCCACTTATCTGAGGTGTTGGTTAAAACAGTTACTTCAGATGTTACCAACATATCCAGTTAATTATCTAGCTAGCTAGTTAGCTGTTATGATGGATACACTCCTAGTAGATAGATAGATAGATAGATAGATAGATAGATAGATAGATAGATAGATAGATAGATAGATAGATAGATAGATAGATAGATAGATAGATAGATAGATAGATAGATAGATAGATAGATAGATAGATAGATAGATAGATAGATAGATAGATAGATAGAATGCCTAGTAGATAACAGTAGCTAGCCTGATTTACCTTTCAGGGTATATGAAACAAGGGATTATGGACTATGGTTACGGGTATGAAACAAGGGATTATGGACTATGGTTAAGGGTATATAAAACAAGGGATTATGGACTATGGTTAAGGGTATAAAACAAGGGATTATGGACTATGGTTACGGGTATGAAACAAGGGATTATGGACTATGGTTATGGGTATGAAACAAGGGATTATGGACTATGGTTACGGGTATGAAACAAGGGATTATGGACTATGGTTACGGGTATGAAACAAGGGATTATGGACTATGGTTAAGGGTATAAAACAAGGGATTATGGACTATGGTTACGGGTATGAAACAAGGGATTATGGACTATGGTTACGGGTATGAAACAAGGGATTATGGACTATGGTTAAGGGTATAAAACAAGGGATTATGGACTATGGTTACGGGTATGAAACAAGGGATTATGGACTATGGTTAAGGGTATATGAAACAAGGGATTATGGACTATGGTTAAGGGTATATAAAACAAGGGATTATGGACTATGGTTAAGGGTATATGAAACAAGGGATTATGGACTATGGTTACGGGTATGAAACAAGGGATTATGGACTATGGTTACGGGTATGAAACAAGGGATTATGGACTATGGTTAAGGGTATATGAAACAAGGGATTATGGACTATGGTTAAGGGTATAAAACAAGGGATCATGGACTATGGTTAAGGGTATAAAACAAGGGATTATGGACTATGGTTAAGGGTATAAAACAAGGGATTATGGACTATGGTTAAGGGTATACGAAACAAGGGATTATGGACTATGGTTAAGGGTATAAAACAAGGGATTATGGACTATGGTTAAGGGTATAAAACAAGGGATTATGGACTATGGTTAAGGGTATAAAACAAGGGATTATGGACTATGGTTAAGGGTATAAAACAAGGGATTATGGACTATGGTTAAGGGTATAAAACAAGGGATTATGGACTATGGTTACGGGTATGAAACAAGGGATTATGGACTATGGTTAAGGGTATAAAACAAGGGATTATGGACTATAGTTAAGGGTATAAAACAAGGGATTATGGACTATGGTTACGGGTATAAAACAAGGGATTATGGACTATGGTTACGGGTATAAAACAAGGGATTATGGACTGTGGTAAGGGTATGAAACAAGGGATCATGGACTAAGTGTATATATGAAACAAGTGTGAAATGGTCTTATTCACAACAATGAGGGCAACTGGATGAAACCAACCACCTGGGTGAGTGACAATGCCCAGGTGTAGAACCTGCAAGCTTTATGTGGAGATGTAGAGTGTTGATGGACACACTGGAACAAAATAGATTTTGTCAATGTAATGCCTTTACTAGTCCGTCTTTACACTTACCAGGCATTGAACCGTCATGTTGGCCATTGATTATCAGACGGTCAGGACAAAATCAAATCAGTGAAACAGTGACATTGGGTAGCAGAGTTTTTCACTACGTTCTGGACTTGAATTCAGAAGAAGTGGTTAGCAAGACAGAGATATCTGTAATTGAAACGTGGCAGTACAGAAGCAGTGTACCAGCCTAGCTCTGGATGTGGCTCTGTGAAATGTATACATCATGGTTTGGACTTTGGAGTCTTTCACAGTGGCATAAAAGCTAGATCTCCGTCTTTGGGTGTCTCTGATCCAAAACAGCCAGACAGCAGCAGGGTTGAGGGATGGCAACTCAAGCCTTCCCATGTTTAAACTTGTGTGCTGAGTTCATGATGGCTTACATACACAGTCAGCATTCATTTTTTGTCACACCAGGATATCTCTGTGGTACACACGAAATAGTCAATGTCTAGTCTGATACATCCATGAGGAGGGTATCAGGACATTAGAAAGCATTATGTTCTGAGGAATGAGTGTTTTATACTGAGGTATATCAGTGTGCAATTAGTGTTTTATACTGAGGTATATCAGTGAGGAATGAGTGTTTTATACTGAGGTATGTCGTGTCTTTCGCATCATTAAACTGAAGATTAGTCTTATCAAAGATTCTCTGTAATTAGTATTACGTGTAACGGCTGTCTAATTCCTCCTCCTCGGATGAGAAGGAGTAAGGGTCGGACCAAAACGCAGCGTTGAATGAAGACATAATGAATATTTATTAACTACAAGACGAACACAAAAAACCACTTGGAAAATACAAAAAAACGTAGACAGACCTGAACTTGAGAACTTACATATACACGAAGAACGCACGAACAGGTACAGACTACACAAACGAACGAAAACACGAAACAGTCCCGTGTGGTGCATACAGACACAGACACAGGAATAATCACCCACAAACAAACAGTGAGAACAGCCTACCTTAATATGGTTCTCAATCAGAGGAAACGTCAAACACCTGCCCCTAATTGAGAACCATATCAGGCAACACATTTAACCCAACATAGAAACACATAACATAGAATGCCCACCCTAACTCACGCCCTGACCAACTAAACACATACAAAAACAAGGAAAACAGGTCAGGAACGTGACATTACGTGATTAAACTAATTAATCATGTAACTGTAATTAACTAGGAGGTCGGGGCACCAAGGAAAATATTCAGATTACAAAGTTATAATTTTCCTAATATAACTTTCAGATATTTTAATATCTGATCACTTAGTCTTCTGATTAATGAATTATTAATGAATCTGCACGAACCCAGTCTTCCCTATGAGTCATCCATATATCAATTGTCTTAAATCATTTATTTACTAACTAAGTAATTAATCACAGAAATGCACACACAAACAAACAAAGTACATATGGTTACAAGGAAATGATAGGGGAATGTGCCCTAGTGGGCTAAACCGTCATGGCGGCTTGGTGGACAAATGACTGAGGGCCGCGAAAGATAAAAGACACTTGTCACGGCTGTCGTCCTCCTCATCTGAAGAGGAGAAGTTTGCAGGATCGGAAGACCAATGCGCAGCGTGGTACGTATCCATATTTATTTGAATACTTTTCAAGTATGAACAAAAACAATAAACTGACGAAAACCAACGAAGCTACAGTCCCGAACTAGTGAACACAGAAAACCAGGAACACACGAACAAGAACAATCACCCACAAAACACACTACAAAACAGGCTACCTAAATATGGTTCCCAATCAGAGACAATGACTAACACCTGCCTCTGATTGAGAACCATATCAGGCCAAACAAGAAACCCCACATAGAAACAGAAAACATAGACTGCCAACCCAACTCACACCCTGACCATACAAAACAAAAGACAAAACAAAGGAACTAAGGTCAGAACGTGACAGTCCCCCCCCTCCCCCCCCAAGGTGCGGACTCCGGCCGCAAAACCTGAACCTATAGGGGAGGGTCTGGGTGGGCATCTGTCCGCGGTGGCGGCTCTGGCACTGGACGTGGACCCCACTCCACCATTGTCATTGCCCGCTTCCGTGGTCTCCTAGGAACGGCGACCCTCGCCGCCAACCTAGGATTGGCAACCCTACTAAATGGCCCCACTGGACTGAGGGGAGCTCTGGACTGAGGGGCAGCTCCGGACTGAGGGGCAGCTCCGGACTGAGGGGCAGCTCCAGATTGAGGGGCAACTCAGGACTGAGGGGCAGCTCAGGACTGAGGGGTAGCTCAGGACTGAGGGGTAGCTCCGGACTGAGGGGTAGTTCCGGACTGAGGGGTAGCTCCTGACTGAAAGGCAGCTCCGGACTGAGGGGTAGTTCAGGACTGAAAGGCAGCTCCGGACTGAAAGGCAGCTCCGGACTGAAAGGCAGCTCCGGACTGGCGGGCAGCTCTGGCAGCTCCTGACTGGCGGGCGGCTCTGGCAGCTCCTGACTGGCGGGCGGCTCTGGCAGCTCCTGACTGGCGGGCGGCTCTGGCAGCTCCTGACTGGTGGACGGCTCTGACGGCACAGGACAGACGGGCGGCTCAGGCGGCGTTGAACAGACGGGCAGCTCAGGCGGCGCTGGACAGACGGGCAGCTCAGGCGGCGCTGGACAGACGGGCAGCTCAGGCGGCGCTGGACAGACGGGCAGCTCAGGCGGCGCTGGACAGACGGGCAGCTCAGGCGGCGCTGGACAGACGGGCAGCTCAGGCGGCGCTGGACAGACGGGCAGCTCAGGCGGCGCTGGACAGACGGGCAGCTCAGATGGCGCTGGACAGACGGCCAGCTCAGATGGCGTTGGGAACACGCACCACTGGGCGAGTGCGGGGAGCAAGAACAGGGCGTACAGGGCTCTGGAAACGCACAGGAGGCTTGGTGCGTGGTGCCGGAACTGGTGGTACCGGACTGGGGACACGTACCACTGGGCGACTGCGGGGAACAGGAACAGGGCGTACTGGACTCTGGAGACGCACAGGAAGCCTGGTGCGTGGTGTTGGCACTGGTGGTACTGGGCTGGTGCGAGGAGGTGGCACCGGATAGACCGGACCGTGAAGGCGCACTGGAGCTCTTGAGCACCGAGCCTGCCCAACCTTACCTGGTTGAATGCTCCCCGTAGCCAGGCCAGTGCGGCGAGGTGGAATAGCCCGCACTGGGCTGTGCTGGCGAACCGGGGGCACCATGCGTAAGGCTGGTGCCATGTACACCGGCCCGAGGAGACGCACTGGAGACCAGATGCGTTGAGCCGGCTTCATGGCACCTGGCTCGATGCCCACTCTAGCCTGGCTGATACGAGGAGCTGGGATGTATCGCACCGGGCTAAGCACGCGTACTGGGGACACCGTGCGCTCCACCGCATAACACGGTGCCTGACCAGTACGACGCCCTCTCTCTCCACGGTAAGCACGGGGAGTTGGCTCAGGTCTCCTACCTGGCTCCTACGTGTGCCACCCCCCAAGACATTTTTGGGGCTGCCTCTCGGGCTTCCAGCTGCTCTGCCGTGCTAGCTCCTCATAATGCCGCCTCTCTGCTTTTGCTGCCTCCAGCTCTGCTTTGGGGCGGCGATATTCCCCTGGCTCTGCCCAGGGTCCTTTGCCGTCCAACTCGTCCTCCCATGTCCATTCCTCCTTCTTGCGCTGCTCCTGCTGCCTGTTACCACGCTGCTTGGTCCTTTTTTGGTGGGTTTTTCTGTAACGATCGTCTGTGGTGGTAGAAGGATCGGACCAAAGCGCAGCGTGGTAAGTGTTCATGTCTTTTTAATAAACAACACAGAACACTGGAACAAAACAATAAACGAAGTGAACGAACGAAACAGTACCGTGTGGTGAACAAACACTGACACGGAAACAAACACCCACGAACCAAAAGTGAAACCCAGGCTACCTAAGTATGATTCTCAATCAGGGACAACGATTGACAGCTGCCTCTGATTGAGAATCATACCAGGCCGAACACAAGAAACCCCACATAGAAAGAGAAAACATAGACTACCCACCCCAACTCACGCCCTGACCATACAAAACAAAAGACAAAACAAAGGAACTAAGGTCAGAACGTGACAACACTACAAAGTTGATAATTCTAACAATTGAAATGCTAATCCTTTGCACATGAATGCTCACTCATTCGGGAATAATTGCAATCAATATATATATTTACGCTCAGTGTGTCGTCGTGATCTCTGTTGGAATCGTCCTTCTTTCTGTTGGAAGTTCATCCGCCCGTCTTTGGTGGTTAGAATGTATACTTCAGAGTCCCATTCTGAAATATTGTATTAGAATAGATGTTTCGGCGGTTGTCGGTCTTCGCGTTCAATGATACCGAATTCCTAGCTGCAGACTAGTAATTAATATCAAAGACTTGTTCTTATTCTGTCGGTATCGATAGTCTAAGAGTTTAACCATGTGGGATGGTTAAAAGATCCAGCAATCTACTTAAACCTTATTTCCCTCTGTGATAGAGGTACTGGTCTGGTCTCAAACCTTGGCCCTCTCGTTATCGAGGTAAGCTGGTCTGGTGATAGAAAACCCGGGTGGGGTTTTATTCAGAAGAGCAGAAAGGGCCTGTCCCAGGATGCCAGACCATAACTGTGCTCATGGGCGGTCCTCTGATTTAGTTAAACTCCAAAGGGAATTGGAGTTTCCTTCATTAAACAGTCTAAAATCACATTACATAATTTCACAAATAGTTTCATCTTTACTCATTCATTTTATACAACCATTAGATGTAAGCCTCATAACGGAGACTCTTGTATAAACATGGTTATGGTAATGTGGCTGTATTGTCTCTCATGAGTTTCACAAAATTGTACCAAACGGACCAGTTAGTAGCTGGATTCTTCACCGATCTTTTATACCTTCTCCAGAACATGAATATTGTTTGGTTGTCAAGTTCTGTGATGTGGAAGAAATTCCTTTGTTCTCTCTATGAAAACTCACTCTCTCGCTATACTGTCTGGCCATTTAGAAAGATTCTCCTCTAGGAATTTACGACCTCTCTGACCACAGCAGCCTGGGTGTAGGAGTCAGAGAGAGGGGGATCGTGCAGAGGTAGGGGGATGGTGCTCGCTGTGTCCAAAGAGGGCAACGTCATGACAGGAATCAGTGAGGAATTAGGGTTTTATACTGAAGTATATCAGTGAGGAATAAATGTTTTATTCTGAGGTATATCAGTGAGGAATTAGTGTTTTATACTGAGGTATATCAGTGAGGAATAAGTGTTTTATACTGAGGAATATCAGTGAGGAATTAGTGTTTTATTCTGAGGTATATAAGTGAGGAATAAGTGTTTTATACTGAGGTATATCAGTGAGGAATAAGTGTTTTATACTGAGGTATATCAGTGAGGAATAAGTGTTTTATACTGAGGTATATCAGTGAGGAATAAGTGTTTTATACTGAGGTATATCAGTGAGGAATAAGTGTTTTATTCTGAGGTATATCAGTGTAGCAAGTTGTCTTCAGGAACAGTGTCATAGTTATTTATTTGTTCTCATTTTAATCTGAATGGTCTGGGCCTCAAGACAGTGAAGTCTTGTAGGGATGGTGACTGACTGCATTCTCAGCAAAGTGCTAAATCTAGCTTTTGTGACGATGCACTGCTGTTGTCAACCTTGGTTACGCTTTGAATTTGGGAATGAACGTAACTGTACTGTTTTGATTTGCTAATGTAAGAATTGCACGAAGTCGGAATGATCCGGTGAAATCCATGACAGATCTCTTTTGTCAACGGTTGTCTATTATTTTATTTTAGTGACTGAATGCTTTATGGTTGAGTTCTGCTTGGTGTCTACACAGGTGTTCAATATTAGCATCCGTCTCCTGCTGATCGTCAATCCATACTATATTTTCAGTCAGTCAGCAAGCCCCTTAGACTGAGAATAACTCTCAGTGCTCATAAAGAGCGAACTAGTACGACGCTATGGCTGTCAGCATCAGTGGGGGGGGGGGGGGGGGGGGGGGCGTATTTACTTGGTTGTGACAGAGGAAAGACACTAGGCGTGCAGGGAGCCCATTACTTCCCAACTCGACTCCAGGAATGGCGCCCTGATCCTAAATCACAAGCGGTAGGAGCCGTTGGAAATGTAGAAAGACAGAGTTGGTATTTCCAGCAAAACAATCTCATTCCTGGACACCAGCTGTTTGGCAGAGTGACAGTGGGAAGCCAGCCAGCAATGCTCCAGGCCATTTTGTAAAGGTGCCTGGGAATTATTTTCCTAGTCCTCTTTTTTGGGATTCAGGAAACAAGTCATTGGTCTTTTTTCGGCATCTGTGACGTTCATTATGTGTTTATTTTTACTGTGTCTGGCATACTGGCCATGGTTGTGGTGTCTGTGATCGGAGTCCAGGAAACTGATACAGTCGAGGTCTAACTCCGTGCTATCGTCTCTGATCTGCACCACTGAGAGATATTATTCCGAATCAATTCTTCCTCCAGATTTCATCATTGTTTGAGAATGAGAAAGTAAATGTGTGAGAGAGGAAAAGTTACCTTTGCCTGTAAAGAATCTAGCTGAAAGACAGAAAATGAGGTAGGCCTCATCACTCTTAGAGAGCCATTGTGGATCAATACTCAAAAGGTATTTTTCTCTTTTCATACAGCAGGAAGCAGTTGATATGTATCTGTGGATTTCTTTAGAGCAATGATGTTCCATCCTGGTTCTCTAGACGTACAGGGTGTGTAAGGTTTAATTTGAGTTCATCACCAACACACCTGATTGGACTAACCAATGTATCTTCATGCCCCTGATAAATGGAATCAGGTGAGTTAACTGGTCTGGAACAAAAGCTTGCACAGTTTGTTGTTCTCCAGGACCAGGATGGAAGAATACTGTTTTATGGTGTTTCTGCCATGTAGTTCACACCTATCCTGTCCTTTGTAATCTTAAAGGGCAAGACTTGGGCTTGTTTGAAATCTATATATATACGTTTTTTATTTAACCTTTATTTAACAAGGCAAGTCAGTTAATGTCACGCCCTGACCTTAGAGAGCCTATTAATGTCTCTATTTGGTTTGGTCAGGGTGTGATTTGGGGTGGGCATTCTATGTTTTGTTTTTCTATGATTTTGTATTTCTATGTTTTGGCCGGGTATGGTTCTCAATCAGGGACAGCTGTCTATCGTTGTCTCTGATTGGGAACCATACTTAGGTATCCCTTTTCCCTCCTTTCTTTGTGGGAAGTTAACTTTGTTTGTGCCACATAGCCCTTAAGCTTCACGGTTGTTTTGTATTGTTTATTGTTTTTGTCGGCGTCATCCTAAATAAAGAGGGAATATGTACGCTCACCACGCTGCAGCTTGGTCCAGTTCTTTCAACAGCCGTGACAGAACTTCCCACCACCAAAGGACCAAGCAGCGTGGTAAAGAGGACTCCTGGACATGGGAGGAGATCCTGGACGGTAAGGGACCCTGGAGGCAGGCTGGGGAGTATCACCGTCCAAGGGAGGAACTGGAGGCAGCTAAGGCAGAGCGGCAGCGTTATGAGGGAACACGGCTAGCAAGGAAGCCCGAGAGGCAGCCCCCCCCCAAAAAAAATTGGGGGGCACACGGGGAGTGTGGCAGAGTCAGGATTCAGACCTGAGCCAACTCCCCGTGCTTACAGTGGCGAGCATGTGACTGGTCAGGCCCCGTGCTATGGGGTGATGCGCACTGTGTCTCGGTTGAGCATTCACAGGCCGGTGTGCTCTGTGCCAGCGTCCCGCATTTGCCGGGTGGAAGTGGGCATCCAGCCAGAACGGGTGGTGCCAGCTCTGCGCTCGAGACCACCAGTGCGCCTCCACGGCCCAGTGTATCCGGTGCCTTGGCCAAGGAAGAAGCCTCCTGTATGTCTCCCCAGCCTGGTGAGTCCTGTGCCTGCTCCCAGAGCCAGGCCTCCTGTGTGTCTCTCCACTCTAGAGAAGGCCTCCAGCCCGGAGCCCGCAGCGAGGGCGCCCAGCCCGGGGGCGGCGGCGAGGTTCCCCACACCAGAGGCATCACCAAAGTGGGGTGAGCCAGAGGTGGAGCGGGGTCTGCGACCCGCACCTGAGCCACCACCGCGGATAGATGCCCACCCAGACTCTCCCCTATAGGTTCAGGTTTTGCGGCCATAGTTCGCACCTTGGGGGGGGGGGGGTACTGTCACACCCTGACCTTAGAGAGCCTTTTAATGGTTTGGTCAGGGTGTGATTTGGGGTGTGCATTCTATGTTTTGTTTTTCTATGATTTTTGTATTTCTATGTTTTGGCCGGGTATGGTTCTCAATCAGGGACAGCTGTCTATCGTTGTCTCTGATTGTCTCTGATTGGGAACCATACTTAGGTAGCCCTTTTCCCTCCTTTCTTTGTGGGAAGTTAACTTTGTTTGTTGGCAGTATTGCCTTAAGCTTCACGTTGTTTTTGTATTGTTTATTGTTTTTGTCGGCGTCATCCTAAATAAAGAGGGAATATGTACGCTCACCTCGCTGCACCTTGGTCCAGTTCTTTCAACAGCCGTGACAGTTAAGGACAAATTCTTATTTACAATGACAGCCTACACTGGCCAAACACGGATGACGCTGAGCCAATTGTGCGCCGCCCTATGGGACTCCCAATCACAGCCGGTTGTGATACAGCCTGGATAGAACAGAGTTCATGTAGACTAGGACATTCATTTTTAAGTATTAAGATGCAACAATGTATTGTACAACATGCTAACAATGTCTTTTAAATGAGGTCCTAGCTAAAATAGTCTATCTTTATGTCGTAGCTTAGAACAAGAGCATTTTGTATGCCTTGTTAGATTAAATTGTCTCGAACCATCAAAAGCATTGTGAGGGAATTGTATTGATCACTGGCTTTAAAGTAAACAAACATTATAGTCAGTTCACTTGGCATGATATAAATCATAATGAAAGTCAACAAGGGGTTCTGCTTACCTTCCTTCTTTTATACACGTCTTATCCTTAAGTTTTGCCTGTTATTTCTACTACTGTAAATACACATGCTCTTTCAAGCCCCAGTGCTTCCCTTACCCTTCTTTAACAATGACACCTTAGTTATTGTTCCGCCACACATACAGATGTAGGATCTTCATTTGAGCCAGTTTGCTACAGCAGGAAAATAATCATACAGGAAATGTGAATTATTATGTGGATTATAATTAGTGGACATTTCTGTAGGGGTTTGATAAATGTTTTGTGAGGGAAAATGAAGTCTGAATTTTCATAGTGGAAATTTCAAACTTCAGAAGCCTCAAATACACTACAAGTTTTAAATGTACTGCAACAGGGTCATCAAATTAAGATCCTTGTACCATTTGGAGCAATGCAGTAATATGAAAGGGCAAAATTTTTGTCATTTTTGTCATCTTTGTCATTATATGTAGTGTGCCTAATATGCTTCATAGCATGAACATATCTGGCTGATTCCCTGCAGTGGCTAGTGACTTGCTGGAACACAGTCAGTCAGTCAACAAATGAGAAGCTACTTAATACGCAGGCACCTTTCTCTTGTCAATAAATGTATTTAAAAAGACCATACCAATCAGACAGAATATAACCAACTTCCCCAGAGCCAACTGCCAAGTCCGATAGAAGAAATACATAAGAAGTTAAACCCCAGCTCAAACAGTAGCTGCCACAGACTAGAGCAACGCCAGAACACAGGCAGCACAGACCTATCTGGAGAAAAGACTTCACCACAAGATGTTACATTATCTGCTGATATGCCATCATACGGAGTGGATTTAGAAACACTGTGAGAGGGACTTAGCTTGGTGTTTCAGCGGTCAACCCACGATAGATGATTACCTAGAAGCCTTTGGAAACCTAATAATTACATGCAGAAAATATCAGAGCTCCAAGTTTTCCATGGAGATCCAGGGAAAGAAAACCCCAAAAAATGAATTATCCTTCAAACATTTTTTTCCATCTGTCTCCGAATGAACGTAAATGCAGCTCAATGAAACAGGAGTATGTGTTCCGCCATGACAAAGACATGTTGGAGGCAAAAGTTTACTTCAGACCGCAGGACTCCATGACCTAATGAGACAATACAGTTGAAGTCAGAAGTTTACATACACTTAGGTTGGAGTCATTAAAACTTGTTTTTTAACCACTCCACAAATTTCTTGTTAACAAACTATAGTTTAGGCAAGTCGGTTAGGACATCTACTTTGTGCGTGACACAAGTCATTTTTCCAAAAATTGTTTACAGACAGATTATTTCACTTACAATTTGACTGTATCACAATTCCAGTGGGTCAGAAGTTAACATACACTAAGATGACTGTGCCTTTAAACAGCTTGGAAAATTCCAGAAAATGATGTCATGGCGTTGAGTCAATTGGAGGTAGACCTGTGGATGTACTTCAAGGCCTACCTTCAAACTCAGTGCCTCTTTGCTTGACACCATGGGAAAATCAAAAGAAATCAGCCAAGACCTCCACAAGTCTGGTTTATCCTTGGGAGCAATTTCCAAATGCCTGAAGGTACCATGTTCATCTGTACAAACAATAGTACGGATGTATAAACACCATGGGACCACGCAGCCGTCATGCCGATCAGGTTGGAGACGCATTCTGTCTCCCAGAGATGAACGTACTTTGGTGCGAAAAGTGCAAATCAATTCCAGAACAACAGCAAAGGACCTTGTGAAGATGCTGGAGGAAACAGGTACAAAAGTATCTATATCCACAGTAAAACGAGTCCTATATCGACATAACTTGAAAGGCCGCTCAGCAAGGAAGAAGCCACTGCTCCAAAACCGCCATAAAAAAGCCAGTCTACGGATTGCAACTGCACATGGGGACAAAGATCGTACTTTTTGGAGAAATATCCTCTGGTCTGATGAAACAAAAATAGAACTGTTTGGCCATATTGACCATCGTTATGTTTGGAGGAAAAAGGGGGATGCTTGCAAGCCGAAGAACACCATCCCAACTGTGAAGCACGGGGGGTGGCAGCATCATGTTGTGGGGGTGCTTTGCTGCAGGAGGGACTGGTGCACTTCACAAAATAGATGGCATCATGAAGGAGGAAAATTATGTGGATATATTGAAGCAACATCTCAAGACATCCGTCAGGAAGTTAAAGCTTGGTCGCAAATAGATCTTCCAAATGGACAATGACCCCAAGCAGACTTCCAAAGTTGGGGCAAAATGGCTAAAGGACAACAAAGTCAAGGTATTGGAGTGGCCATCACAAAGCCCTGACCTCAATCCTATAGAACATTTGTGGGCAGAACTGAAAAAGCGTGTGCGAGCAAGGAGGCCTATAAACCTGACTCAGTTACACCAGCTCAGTCAGGACCAATGGGCCAAAATTCACCCAACTTATTGTGGGAAGCTTGTGGAAGGCTACCCAAAACGTTTTACCCAAGTTAAACAATTTAAAGGCAATGTTACCAAATACTAATTGAGTGCATGAAAACTTCTGACCCACTGGGAATGTGATGAAAGACAAAAAAGCTGAAATAAATATTTTTCTCTACTATTATTCTGACATTTCACATTCTTAAAATTAAGTGGTGATCCTAACTGAACTCAGACAGGGAATTTTTACTAGGATTAAATGTCAGGAATTGTGAAAAACTGAGTTTAAATGTATTTGGCTAAGGTGTTTGTGAACTTCTGACTTTAACTGTATATAGGAACTGCTGCATGTGCCCTCATGAGCTATGAATCAGATGGCTGGAGCGAGCAATGTGACAAGTGTAGCTCAATTCTGATTGATTGATGTGGCTTCTGGAAAGGAAGACAGCTTTCCAACTCAAAGGATGCACTTAATGTTTTCGTTCACAGTCTGGGGGCCGTTTGTATCTGCTGTTATTTCTCCCACACTTCGCATTGTGTGATGATACTGAACGTAGACATAGTGTACACTTTATGTGTGAAATCTGTGGAAGTCATTCAATCTGGGTGTCGAGAGACCAATTGTACTGTTGTGAATCCGCATGCGTGAGCTGTGTGGTGTGAATTGGGTTCCGTCGTCCATCTTGTGGTGTGTGGCTTCAGTTTCCACATTAGTTCATCTCCCAGTACTGCTACTGGCGCTCTGCGCCTGCAAGATCTACTGCCAGATATCTGGAAAAGTTAGAATGACTCACTGGCTGAGACTGGGCCATTTCTTCCCTTCTCTTTCTGATATTTCTATTTGCCCCTTCCATTTACATTTTTCACTGTGTAGTGAGGTTTTCCACTGGCCTTGAACCACTAACATAACTGTATCAATTAGCCTTGCCGTTTCCCCTTATTTCTGTTTAGAATGTTTTTAGGGAGCATATTAAACATACACACAAAGGAAACAGAGCTGAACAGGGAGTTAGCGAGAGGAAGTAACTTGGCAACGCGTTCTTGCTGTGAACTCCTTCCACCAAAACATTGCCGTTGATATCCACTGCGTTCCCTGTTTTTATGGCACCTCTGACCACTTTCCTTGTCCTCTGCTACATTGGACCTCCATGGAGGATCCAGGAGAGAATTGTTAGCAAATCTGTGTTTTACGACATGCCAAGTCTCCGAAACGCTGAGGAAGGTCCATAGAGGCTGATGAATTTCTATCCTCTGTCAAACTTTTCAGTAGCTCACATATGTGCAGGAACAGGGAGATGTGGAAGAAAGCTTTATTAATGACATAGAAATATGGAAGACATATATACTTTACATTTTTAATTAACTATATAGGTAGGGAAAAAATGATTAATGACTCCCTGATTTACCAGTGTTTGGGTCTGTAAATCTACTCATACAGCGCCCTCCTCAGCTTGGAGGACTAACTCACATCAACATTGCTAAGTGTAGCAGATACTGACTACTTTAGTCATGTGACATTTTTAAATATATTTAAATGAAAGTTATATTGTTAAAATTAACCTTTGAACCGTATGATTGGACCGAGGCCTCTTAACTCCAAACTAATGCCAAGACATACTCTCAACACAGAAAAATGCATTTTCTTATTCGAGAACATGCAAATAGTTCACACTGTATTTCCATTGCAACTTCTAGGCCATGGTGCTTTAATCTAGTTTACAACCAGTATGGGCTGTTGATTCCAAAATGTCATCTTTGGGAAACGCTGGTCAGAGTGGTTACATTTGTTTATACACACACTGTAAGCATAAGCTTCACCATACTGTGTCACATGGTGTGTCCTCAAGAGGCCTCAACAACTTAGAGAGAGCTAGAAGATAAAGATTGTAGACAGAGAGAGAGAGAGCTAGAAGAGGGAGATTGTAGAGAGACAGAGAGAGATAGCGAGATGAAGCTACATTAATGTATATCTGATAACAGCACAGAAAAAGTAAGGTAAGAGCGAGAACATTGTAGCTGTTAGTTTACTACTCTCAGTCTAACAATATCTAATGCAAACATAGTTGGACAACATTTAGACAACCACTTTTGACTCTCCTCAAAGTGTGAAAGCGGTGATTCAAGCCCAGAGAGCAACTGCACATGTGAGACCATGATCTCCATTCATTTAACACCATGAAGCTAAAGTTATCAGGTTATCCTCTACAGGATCGGTGTTCCTAAACCGGGACAGTTGTTGCTCAATAGGCGATAATGTGACTAGAATGACGTTGAATACAACAGCCAACTTTCCGGGACAATAGACATGTCTTATATGGGCAGAAAGGTTACATTCTTGGTAATCTAACTACAATGTCCAATTTACAGTAGCTATTACAGCAAAACAAGACCATGCTATTGTTTGAGGATAGTGCACAACAACAAAACACTTTTATCACGGCAACTGGTTTGATACATTCACCTCTGAAGGTAGATAATGTACTTACATTCAGTAATCTTGCTCTGATAAGCTCTGATTTGTCATCCTGAAGGTCCCAGAGATAAAATGTAGCATGGTTTTGTTTGATAAAATCTATTTTATATTCAAATGTGGGAACTGGGTTCTACAGTTTGACCCCACTGCTGTATCTGTCTCCACACCTACCCCACCCGGCCATCTAGATGTGTGAAGGTTAGTGTTTTTTCTGTAGGGAAGCTAATGATCCATCATGTATGACATTCCTGGGAGTGTGTAAACGTACATTTTTTATTACCAAACTTCTGAAGCCTTTTTAAACCAAAAATACACAAAAAGTTATCCTGCAACAAGGTGATAAAATGAAGATCCTACATTTGTAGATATTTGGCTTACAATGGGCACTGAAATGAACTTGGTGTTTAGGCAGTTAGACTTTTTCAAACACTGAAATGAAAGAATGAGACAGGTGAGAGGGATGTACAGAACTGAAATGTTAGACTCTGAGATTGAACCCTGGCCTCCCATAGGAGAATGCATAGTTCAGAGTTGGCTGTGTTACCGCTAGACCAAACTCCAGCACAGCTAACACCTCTTAAAACTCAACCAGAAATACCCAAGGATGGAGATATCGTTGGGAGACAGACCTTGTTGAAATTGATACATACATATCCGTTCTTTGACAGGAGGTGATATATGAATGTTGGAACGGTCAATCATGTGTGTCAGTGTCATGGGGAGCTCTGCACGGACTTAGGCTACTAAAAATCTGAAATCCTATACACTTTCCAGGTTAATGGTAAATACAGCCTGTTAGGTGGTTGTGTGCTGAGACTTCTCCTTGACAGACTTTAAAACTATTGATTCCGGTCCAACATTAGCCGCTTGGAAAAAGGTGTCTTGTTTCTAGGTCCTTCAGTGACTTTTTTTGTATGTACTGTATTGCATTCTACCCTATCTTAGTCTTGGCAGTTATCTATGGAAAATAAACATCCCAAAATGCTACGGGACTCAAAACGTACAGTTGAGATGTCTCAGGGATCACTTCCAAGATATTGTCCTTCAGTTGCTGTGTGGAGAGAACTCTGGATGAGGAACTTACCGAGCTTAATGCATTTTGAAGTGGGTTTGGCAACATTTGATTTCTATCAGATTCTGCGAAGACCCCTACTTATGGCTTCCAGTATATATGGCTGGTTGAGGCTTCACACACGACTCAGGGGTTTTAAATCCAGTTTCTACTCTCTGGTGACTCCAACTACCTCAACCGCTAGCCGTCTGACACGAGAGGCAGCAGTCAATGACATGGCTTCCTTGCTCCAATGTCAATAATCCAAATATTTTGATTGTTCTGGAAAATGTTTGTTACCATGCTTTGGGAACCGTTCTTTATGAGCCATGCTTTGGGACACAACCCACTGAAGTTTATTTGGGCTCAGCTTTTTTCAACTGAACAGGTGTTACTATAGAAGTGTGCAGACTCAGAGAAGAGCCTACAGGCCACTTGGGTTAGAGACTTTAGCTCGACAAGCAAATGCTGTCTCTAATGGTAGCTAGCTGTTTGTATTGGAGCCCTGTGTGCAGTTGGTTGCATTTAAGGCTGTAATTCAGTTTACAACGTAACTATGAAAGAACCACACAAGAGGTCCTGTACATGCGTCTGCCTTATTCCCAACCCTTACAAAACCAGCAGCTGAGTAAAGGAAACAGGAGGAGAGGCCAGTGCAGGGAGGGCCTTGAGGACGTTATGACCTGTGATAGATGGAGACCTCAACATGTGGCACGCAGTAAGCTCTGAGCTCCGATGGAGGTCAGCTATTTGTTGCTCTTGTACTGATCCCAGTGGGCCTGACCTGTGAGTGGCTCAAGCCCCTGTCCCTCCCCAAACGGGCGGCCGTATATCATGACAAGGCAGACAATCCAGGGGTGGTTGAGGTAATTGCTTGCAGTTACCAAATGGTGTTGGGAGGCCTCCTAGGAGGTGAAGAAAGCGTAGCTCCCATTCGTAGGACAAGTATTGATTTCAGGGTACGCATCACAACGGAATAGGATTTAGAAAAGCTGACTTCTCACACCCCTTAGAGTTCCCCACAGTTCCCCTTCTTTCCTGAATGCCAGTTAAATATCCTCATGGCAATTTTGGTCAGCAGTACAGCATCGTGGGGAACATTTCCACCCAGTCTGGAAATACTGACGGAGGCAACCCAATTCCTGCACTGCGTTGTCGTTCTGCCTCCATTAAGAGGAAAAAATACCTCATTTTAATTCTAGGTTCCTCTCCGATTTATCATTTGTCTCTCGATGTTGTCCCAAACTGACAGCGCAGACGGTGGATTCTTGAGCTGTGAGTTCATACACCCACAATACTGGTAGATACCACTCTATGTTGTGTTGTAATGGTTACCACCCCCCTCCCCTCAATCCAACCCACCCCCTCTCTGCTTTCTTTACAATATGAGAATGTTGTGTTCCGAGGAAATTTAGGGTCAAGACATGCTGCTTTTTAAAATCCCTTTCCCAATGTAGGTTAGTTAGTTTGTGCTCTGGGAAGTCTTGAGACTCTCATGGGTTCTACCTGCTACAGTCATTAGTTTAACTCAGTCAGACAAAAGGCAATGTAATGTCAATGTGGATGATACATTAAGTCAACTAGTCTCTCTGTTGTTCTAACCAGAAAATCAAATCAAATATTATTTGTCATATACACATGGTTAGCAGATGTTAATGCGAGTGTAGCGAAATGCTTGTGCTTCTAGTTCCAACCATGCAGTAATATCTAACAAGTAATCTAACCTAACAATTTCACAACAACTACCTTATACACACAAGTGTAAAGGAATGAATAAGAATATGTACATAAAAATATATGGATGAGCGATGGCCTAACGGCATAGGCAAGATGCAGTAGATGGTATAGAGTACAGTATATACATATGAGATGAGTAATTTAGGGTATGTAAACATTATATAAAGTGGCATTGTTTAAAGTGGCTAGTGATACATTTATTACATCCAATTTGTAATTATTAAAGTGGCTAGAGATTTGAGTCAGTATGTTGGCAGCAGCCACTCAATGTTAGTGATTTAACAGTCTGATGGCCTTGAGATAGAAGCTGTTTTTTAGTCTCTCGGTCCCCGCTTTGATGCACCTGTACTGACCTCGCCTTCTGGATGATAGCGGGGTGAACAGGCAGTGGCTCGGGTGGTTGTTGTCCTTGATGATCTTTTTGGCCTTCCTGTGACATCGGGTGCTGTAGGTGTCCTGGAGCGCAGGTAGTTTGCCCCCGGTGATGCGTTGTGCAGACCTCACTACCCTCTGGAGAGCCTTACGGTTGTGGGCGGAGCAGTTGCCGTACCAGGCGGTGATACAGCCCGACAGGATGCTCTCGATTGTGCATCTGTAAAAGTTTGTGAGTGTTTTTGGTGACAAGCCAAATTTCTTCAGCCTCCTGAGGTTGAAGAGGCGCTGCTGCGCCTTCTTCACCACGCTGTCTGAGTGGGTGGACCATTTCAGTTTGTCTGTGATGTGTACGCCGAGGAACTTAAAACTTTCCACCTTCTCCGCTACTGTCCCGTCGATGTGGATAGGGGGCTTCTCCCTCTGCTGTTTCCTGAAGTCCACGATCATCTCCTTTGTTGTGTTGACATTGAGTGTGAGGTTATTTTCCTGACACCACATTCCGAGGGCCCTCACCTCCTCCCTGTGCTTTGCTAGTGACGCTGTCTGTGATTTATTTAGAATTCAAGCCACACTTAACCAGCATAGCTACCACAGCATTCTGCAGCGATACGCCATCCCATCTGGTTTGTGGTTAGTGGGACTATCATTTGATGTTCAACAGGACAATGACCCAACACACCTCCAGGCTGTGTAAGGGCTATTTGACATAGAAGGAGAGTGATAGAGTGCGGCATCAGTTGACCTGGACTCCACAATCACCCGACCTCAACCCAATTGAGATGGTTAAGGATGAGTTGAACCGCAGAGTGAAGGAAAAGCAGCCAACAAGTGCTCAGTGTATGTGGGAATTCCTTCAAGACTGTTGGAAAAGCATTCCAGGTGAAGCTGGTTAAGAGAATGCCTAAAGTGTACAAATTTGTCATCAAGGCAAAGGGTGTCTACTTTGAAGAATCTCAAATATAAAATATATTTGATTTGTTTGACACTTGTTTGGTTACTACTTGATTCCATATGTGTTATTTTATAGTTTTGATGTCTTCACTGTTATTCTACAATGTAGAAATTAGTAACAATTAAGAAAAACCCTTGAATGACTGGTACTGAATTTTAGCCGATAACTCCGGCTGGAAATGTCAAAAAGCAGACCAAGTATCCTAACTCCTGCTTAATGATGCTCAGATGTATATAATAGAGTATGATTATTCCCTGAGCTATCACTGCAATAAGTATATTGCTGACTGGGGAATACAGCTGTTATTCACCCTCTCAAGCCAATGGGCTGCAGTAATTCACTACAGGAAGACTAAGTAATCCTGGCCATTCATTCTAAGGTCAACATTGCTAAAGGGCATATCACAGGCACCAGTGGGAGGTAGGGGCTCAATATCCTGCATTGAAAGAAGGTCTAAGAAGGCAAGCAGTGTGAATTGAGGAGTGCTGATGAGAGAGCAGAGCCAATGAGATTTTAAGCACCACTAATGAAAGCAAGCCTTGATTTTGGGAAGCTTTGGTCACCCTGAAAGTCTGAAACTTAAATCACGCTTTTGTATTTCTGGTTTCAGGTGCAATCTGTTCAGAAATGAGAAAGTGGTTGTGATTGCATGAGGAGGTGGAGACCTGCTCAAAAGAGGTGATGATGTATGGTTTCCAGTCCTCAAACGTTCACGCGCACACGCAAACACACACACGCACCCACACACTCACAAATACACACACACACACACACACACACACACACACACACACACACACACACACACACACACACACACACACACACACACACACACACACACACACACACACACACACACACACACACACACACACACACACACACAGCCAGCCAGCCAGCCAGCCAGCCAGCAGCTTAGGGACCATGGTCTGGGTCAGATAATGGAGCCTGACATTGGAGGTCTTTAACTCGTTCTTGATGAGTTTTACAGACATCTCAACTAGTGTGTGTGTTTGTATTTGTGAATGACGCATCCTGACAATACTGTGTAGCCACATTCAAAGTAGAACATTTACAGTTGAAGTTGGAAGTTTACATACACTTAGGTTGCAGTCATTAAACTTGTTTTTCAACCACTCCACACATTTCTTGTTAACAAACTATAGTTTGGGCAAGTTGGTTAGGACATCTACTTTGTGCATGACACAAGTAATTTTCCAACAATTGTTAACAGACAGATTATTTCACTTATAATTTCACTGTATCACAATTCCAGTGTGTCAGAAGTTTACATACACTAAGTTGACTGTGCCTTTAAACAGCTTGGAAAATTCCAGAAAATGATGTCATGGCTTTAGAAGCTTATGATAGTCTAATTGACATAATTTGAGTCAATTGGAGGTGTACCTGTGGATGAATTTCAAGGCCTACCTTCAAACTCAGAGCCTCTTTGCTTGACATCATGGGAAAATCTAAAGAAATCAGCCAAGACCTCAGAAAAAAACATTGTAGGCGTCCACAGGTCTGGTTCATCCGTGGGAGCAATTTCCAAATGCCTGAAGGTACCACGTTCATCTGTACAAACAATAGTACGCAAGTATAAACACCATGGGACCACGCAGCCGTCATACCGATCAGGTTGGAGACAAGTTCTGTCTCCTAGAGATGAACGTACTTTGGTGCGAAAAGTGCAAATCAATCCCAGAACAACAGCAAA
The DNA here is from genome assembly GCF_016432855.1 of Salvelinus namaycush. Classification (NCBI taxonomy): domain Eukaryota; kingdom Metazoa; phylum Chordata; class Actinopteri; order Salmoniformes; family Salmonidae; genus Salvelinus; species Salvelinus namaycush. The sequence goes on from NC_052307.1 coordinate 81,315,466, forward strand.
GGACCTTGTGAAGATGCTGGAGGAAACAGGTACAAAAGTATTTATATCCATAGTAAAACGAGTCCTATATCGACATAACCTGAAAGGCCACTCAGCAAGGAAGAAGCCACTGCTCCAAAACAGCCATAAAAAAGCCAGACTACGGTTTGCAACTGCACATGGGGACAAAGATCATACTTTTTGGAGAAATGTCCTCTGGTCTGATGAAACAAAAATAGAACTGTTTGGCCATATTGACCATCGTTATGTTTGGAGGAAAAAGGGGGATGCTTGCAAGCCGAAGAACACCATCCCAACTGTGAAGCACGGGGGGTGGCAGCATCATGTTGTGGGGGTGCTTTGCTGCAGGAGGGACTGGTGCGCTTCACAAAATAGATGGCATCATGAAGGAGGAAAATTATGTGGATTTATTGAAGCAACATCTCAAGACATCAGTCAGGAAGTTAAAGCTTGGTCGCAAATGGATCTTCCAAATGGACAATGATCCCAAGCATACTTCCAAAGTTGTGGCAAAATGGCTTAAGGACAACAAAGTCAAGGCATTGGAGTGGCCATCACAAAGCCCTGACCTCAATCCCATAGAAAATTTGTGGGCAGAACTGAAAAAGTGTGTGCGAGCAAGGAGGCCTATAAACCTGACTCAGTTACACCAGCTCTGTCTGGAGGAATTGGCCAAAATTCATCCAACTTATTGTGGGAAGCTTGTGGAAGGCTACCCAAAACGTTTGACCCAAGTTAAACAATTTAAAGGCAATGCTACCATATACAAATTGAGTGCATGTAAACTTCTGACCCACTGGGTGTAACAGCTGTTGGAAGGAGAGGACCAAGGTGCAGCGTGGTACGTATCCATAATGTATTTTAATGAGAATGAATACGACAAAATACAAAAATAACAAAGTGAAACAAAATGAAAACCGAAACAGTCCCGAATGGTGCAAACACTGAAACGGAAAATAATCACCCACAAAACACAATAGAAAACAGGCTACCTAAATATGGCTCCCAATCAGAGACAACGACTGACACCTGCCTCTGATTGAGAACCATACTAGGCCAAACACATAGAAATATAACATACAGAACAAAACATAGAAAAACAACATAGAATGCCCACCCCAACTCACGCCCTGACGAAACTAAAATAAAAACATAACAAAGGAACTAAGGTCAGAACGTGACACTGGGAATGTGATGAAAGAAATAAAAGCTGAAATAAATAATTATCTCAACTATTATTCTGACATTTCACATTCTTAAAATGAAGTGGTGATCCTAACTGACCTAAGACAGGGAATTTTTACTGGGATTAAATGTCAGGAATTGTGAAAAACTGAGTTTAAATGTATTTGGCTGTGTATGTAAACTTCCGACTTCAACTGTGCATGTAATCAATTGTATCTCATTGTTCCTATTATCAATCAATGAAAGTGCTTCTATGCACGGGATGTGAGTTGTCACGGTGCGTGTATAGATGTCTTTATGTTGGGTTATGTGCTGACTCTTGCGGTTCCCTCAGTCTTAGTATCCATTGTTACATAACATGGGTCATTATGGAGTTCAGTCTGGATGGTTTGACTGTGGGGGTATGAGGTAACAGTTCAGTCTGGATGGTTTGACTGTGGGGGTATGAGGTAACAGTTCAGTCTGGATGGTTTGACTGTGGGAGTATGAGGTAACAGTTCAGTCTGGATAGTTTGACTGTGGGGGTTTGAGGTAACAGTTCAGTCTGGATAGTTTGACTGTGGGGGTACGAGGTAACAGTTCAGTCTGGATGGTTTGACTGTGGGAGTATGAGGTAACAGTTCAGTCTGGATGGTTTGACTGTGGGGGTATGAGGTAACAGTTCAGTCTGGATGGTTTGACTGTGGGGGTTTGCGGTAACAGTTCAGTCTGGATAGTTTGACTGTGGGGGTAGGAGGTAACAGTTCAGTCTGGATAGTTTGACTGTGGGGGTAGGAGGTAACAGTTCAGTCTGGATGGTTTGACTGTGGGGGTTTGCGGTAACAGTTCAGTCTGGATGGTTTGACTGTGGGGGTTTGCGGTAACAGTTCAGTCTGGATAGTTTGACTGTGGGGGTACGAGGTAACAGTTCAGTCTGGATGGTTTGACTGTGGGGGTTTGCGGTAACAGTTCAGTCTGGATAGTTTGACTGTGGGGGTATGAGGTAACAGTTCAGTCTGGATGGTTTGACTGTGGGGGTTTGAGGTAGCAGTTCAGTCTGGATGGTTTGACTGTGGGGGTTTGAGGTAACAGTTCAGTCTGGATGGTTTGACTGTGGGGGTATGAGGTAGCAGTTCAGTCTGGATGGTTTGACTGTGGGGGTATGAGGTAACAGTTCAGTCTGGATGGTTTGACTGTGGGGGTTTGAGGTAACAGTTCAGTCTGGATGGTTTGACTGTGGGGGTATGAGGTAGCAGTTCAGTCTGGATGGTTTGACTGTGGGGGTTTGAGGTAGCAGTTCAGTCTGGATGGTTTGACTGTGGGGGTATGAGGTAACAGTTCAGTCTGGATGGTTTGACTGTGGGGGTATGAGGTAGCAGTTCAGTCTGGATGGTTTGACTGTGGGGGTATGAGGTAACAGTTCAGTCTGGATGGTTTGACTGTGGGGGTTTGAGGTAACAGTTCAGTCTGGATGGTTTGACTGTGGGGGTATGAGGTAACAGTTCAGTCTGGATGGTTTGACTGTGGGGGTATGAGGTAGCAGTTCAGTCTGGATGGTTTGACTGTGGGGGTTTGAGGTAACAGTTCAGTCTGGATGGTTTGACTGTGGGGGTTTGAGGTAACAGTTCAGTCTGGATGGTTTGACTGTGGGGGTTTGAGGTAACAGTTCAGTCTGGATGGTTTGACTGTGGGGGTTTGAGGTAACAGTTCAGTCTGGATGGTTTGACTGTGGGGGTTTGAGGTAACAGTTCAGTCTGGATGGTTTGACTGTGGGGGTATGAGGTAACAGTTCAGTCTGGATGGTTTGACTGTGGGGGTATGAGGTAGCAGTTCAGTCTGGATGGTTTGACTGTGGGGGTTTGAGGTAGCAGTTCAGTCTGGATGGTTTGACTGTGGGGGTTTGAGGTAACAGTTCAGTCTGGATGGTTTGACTGTGGGGGTATGAGGTAACAGTTCAGTCTGGATGGTTTGACTGTGGGGGTAGGAGGTAACAGTTCAGTCTGGATGGTTTGACTGTGGGGGTAGGAGGTAGCAGTTCAGTCTGGATGGTTTGACTGTGGGGGTATGAGGTAGCAGTTCAGTCTGGATGGTTTGACTGTGGGGGTTTGAGGTAACAGTTCAGTCTGGATGGTTTGACTGTGGGGGTTTGAGGTAACAGTTCAGTCTGGATGGTTTGACTGTGGGGGTATGAGGTAGCATGCATACCTCAAATTTGTGTTCCACATTAATACATTGGGCGCCGTGTGGTCACAACATGATTGTCAAGCATCAGTGCCGTGAAAAACACAACTTTTTGTCTTTTAAAACACAGCTGTTCTGAAGATGTATTCTGTGATTAGGGAAAGGGGGATACCTAGTCAGTTGTACAAGTGAATGCATTCAACTGAAACGTTTCTTCTGCTTTTAACCCGAGTGCCGCAGCGGTCTAAGTCACTGCATCTCAGTGCAAGAGGCGTTACTACAGTCCCTGGTTCGAATCCAGGCTGTATCACATCCGGCCGTGATTGGGAGTCACATAGGGTGGCGCACAATTGGCCCAGCGTGGTCCGGGTTTGGCCGGGGTAGGCCATCATTGTGAATAAGAATTTGTTCTTAACTGACTTGCCTATTTAAATAAAAGTAGATTTTTTAAATAAAAAATAAATAACCCAACCCCTCTGATTACATTCCACTTCATTGTTAATCAAATCGTATTTGTGACATGTGCTGAATACAACATGTGTAGACCTTACTGTGAAATGCTGACTGACAAGCCCTCAACCAACCATGCAGTTGAAGAAAGTCTACTTTATCATCAGTATATTTGGTAGCAGAAGAGACTATACCATACCAAGGCACATTGTAGTAAAACAAAGTAATGTAATGACTGTATTCAAACTCCATCAACTTTGCCTCTGATTATCCAGAGAAACTGATCCAAGATCTGTGCTTGCGGT
>NC_052307.1:81646444-81672417 GCF_016432855.1 Salvelinus namaycush
AACCTATGAGATGATGATGATGGTGTAGAACAGTAGTCCTGATTACTAAACCTATGATATGATGATTGGTGATGGTGTTATGAACAGTAGTCCTGATTACTAAACCTATGAGATGATGATGTGATGGTGTAGAACAGTAGTCCTGATTACTAAACCTATGAGATGATGATGATGTGGTGTAGAACAGTAGTCCTGATTACTAAACCTATGAGATGATGATGATGAGGTGTAGAGCAGTAGTCCTGATTACTAAACCTATGAGATGATGATGATGATGTAGAAGCAGTAGTCCTGATTACTAAACCTATGAGATGATGATGATGGTGGTGTAGAACAGTAGTCCTGATTACTAAACCTATGAGATGATGATGATGAGTGTAGAACAGTAGTCCTGATTACTAAACCTATGAGATGATGATGATGGTGGTGTAGAACAGTAGTCCTGATTACTAAACCTATGAGATGATGATGATGGTGTAGAACAGTAGTCCTGATTACTAAACCTATGAGATGATGATGATGATGGTGTAGAACAGTAGTCCTGATTACTAAACCTATGAGATGATGATATGATGGTGTAGAGACAGTAGTCCTGATTACTAAACATATGAGATGATGATGATGGTGTAGAACAGTAGTCCTGATTAATAAACCTATGAGATGATGATGATGATGGTGTAGAACAGTAGTCCTGATTACTAAACCTATGAGATGATGATGATGGTGGTGTAGAACAGTAGTCCTGATTACTAAACCTATGAGATGATGATGATGGTGTAGAACAGTAGTCCTGATTACTAAACCTATGAGATGATGATGATGGTGTAGAGCAGTAGTCCTGATTACTAAACCTATGAGATGATGATGATGGTGTGTAGAACAGTAGTCCTGATTACTAAACCTATGAGATGATGATGATGGTGTAGAACAGTAGTCCTGATTACTAAACCTAGATGATGATGATGGTTAGAAACAGTAGTCCTGATTACTAAACCTCTGGAGATGATGATGGTGTAGAACAGTAGTCCTGATTACTAAACCTATGAGATGATGATGATGGTAGAGCAGTAGTCCTGATTACTAAACCTATGAGATGATGATGATGGTGGTGTAGAACAGTAGTCCTGATTACTAAACCTATGAGATGATGATGATGGTGTAGAACAGTAGTCCTGATTACTAAACCTATGAGATGATGATGATGATGGTGTAGAGCAGTAGTCCTGATTACTAAACCTATGAGATGATGATGATGGTGTAGAACAGTAGTCCTGATTACTAAACCTATGAGATGATGATGATGATGGTGTAGAACAGTAGTCCTGATTACTAAACCTATGAGATGATGATGATGATGGTGTAGAGCAGTAGTCCTGATTACTAAACCTATGAGATGATGATGATGGTGTAGAACAGTAGTCCTGATTACTAAACCTATGAGATGATGATGATGGTGTAGAACAGTAGTCCTGATTACTAAACCTATGAGATGATGGTGGTGTAGAACAGTAGTCCTGATTACTAAACCTATGAGATGATGATGATGGTGTAGAACAGTAGTCCTGATTACTAAACCTATGAGATGATGATGATGATGGTGTAAGAGCAGTAGTCCTGATTACTAAACCTATGAGATGATGATGATGATGGTGGTGTAGAAGCAGTAGTCCTGATTACTAAACCTATGAGATGATGATGATGGTGTAGAACAGTAGTCCTGATTACTAAACCTATGAGATGATGATGATGATGGTGGTGTAGAGCAGTAGTCCTGATTACTAAACCTATGAGATGATGATGATGATGGTGTAGAACAGTAGTCCTGATTACTAAACCTATGAGATGATGATGATGATGGTGTAGAGCAGTAGTCCTGATTACTAAACCTATGAGATGATGATGATGATGGTGTAGAACAGTAGTCCTGATTACTAAACCTATGAGATGATGATGATGGTGTAGAACAGTAGTCCTGATTACTAAACCTATGAGATGATGATGATGATGGTGGTGTAGAGCAGTAGTCCTGATTACTAAACCTATGAGATGATGATGATGGTGTAGAACAGTAGTCCTGATTACTAAACCTATGAGATGATGATGATGGTGTAGAACAGTAGTCCTGATTACTAAACCTATGAGATGATGATGGTGGTGTAGAACAGTAGTCCTGATTACTAAACCTATTAGATGATGATGATGATGATGTGATGGTGTAGAACAGTAGTCCTGATTACTAAACCTATGAGATGATGATGATGATGATGGTGTAGAACAGTAGTCCTGATTACTAAACCTATGAGATGATGATGATGGTGTAGAACAGTAGTCCTGATTACTAAACCTATGAGATGATGATGGATGGTGGTGTAGAACAGTAGTCCTGATTACTAACCTATGAGATGATGATGATGATGGATGGTGTAGAACAGTAGTCCTGATTACTAAACCTATGAGATGATGATGATGATGATGGTGTAGAGCAGTAGTCCTGATTACTAAACCTATGAGATGATGATGATGGTGGTGTAGAACAGTAGTCCTGATTACTAAACCTATGAGATGATGATGATGGTGGTGTAGAACAGTAGTCCTGATTACTAAACCTATGAGATGATGATGATGGTGTAGAGCAGTAGTCCTGATTACTAAACCTATGAGATGATGATGATGGTGGTGTAGAACAGTAGTCCTGATTACTAAACCTATGAGATGATGATGATGGTGTAGAACAGTAGTCCTGATTACTAAACCTATGAGATGATGATGATGGTGGTGTAGAACAGTAGTCCTGATTACTAAACCTATGAGATGATGATGATGGTGTAGAACAGTAGTCCTGATTACTAAACCTATGATGATGATGATGATGGTGTAGAACAGTAGTCCTGATTACTAAACCTATGAGATGATGATGATGTGATGATGTAGAACAGTAGTCCTGATTACTAAACCTATGAGATGATGATGGTGGTAGAACAGTAGTCCTGATTACTAAACCTATGAGATGATGATGGTGGTGTAGAACAGTAGTCCTGATTACTAAACCTATGAGATGATGATGATGGTGTAGAAGCAGTAGTCCTGATTACTAAACCTATGAGATGATGATGGTGGTGTAGAACAGTAGTCCTGATTACTAAACCTATGAGATGATGATGATGGTGTAGAACAGTAGTCCTGATTACTAAACCTATGAGATGATGATGATGATGTAGAACAGTAGTCCTGATTACTAAACCTATGAGATGATGATGATGGTGGTGTAGAACAGTAGTCCTGATTACTAAACCTATGAGATGATGATGATGATGGTGTAGAACAGTAGTCCTGATTACTAAACCTATGAGATGATGATGATGGTGGTGTAGAACAGTAGTCCTGATTACTAAACCTATGAGATGATGATGATGGTGTAGAACAGTAGTCCTGATTACTAAACCTATGAGATGATGATGATGGTGTAGAGCAGTAGTCCTGATTACTAAACCTATGAGATGATGATGATGGTGTAGAGCAGTAGTCCTGATTACTAAACCTATGAGATGATGATGATGGTGTAAAGCAGTAGTCCTGATTACTAAACCTATGAGATGATGATGATGGTGTAGAACAGTAGTCCTGATTACTAAACCTATGAGATGATGATGATGGTGTAGAGCAGTAGTCCTGATTACTAAACCTATGAGATGATGATGATGGTGTAAAGCAGTAGTCCTGATTACTAAACCTATGAGATGATGATGATGATGGTGTAGAGCACTAGTCCTGATTACTAAACCTATGAGATGATGATGATGGTGGTGTAGAACAGTAGTCCTGATTACTAAACCTATGAGATGATGATGATGATGATGTAGAACAGTAGTCCTGATTACTAAACCTATGAGATGATGATGATGATGTAGAGCAGTAGTCCTGATTACTAAACCTATGAGATGATGATGATGGTGTAGAGCAGTAGTCCTGATTACTAAACCTATGAGATGATGGTGTAGAACAGTAGTCCTGATTACTAAACCTATGAGATGATGATGATGGTGTAGAACAGTAGTCCTGATTACTAAACCTATGAGATGATGATGATGATGATGATGGTGTAGAACAGTAGTCCTGATTACTAAACCTATGAGATGATGATGATGGTGTAGAACAGTAGTCCTGATTACTAAACCTATGAGATGATGATGATGATGGTGTAGAACAGTAGTCCTGATTACTAAACCTATGAGATGATGATGATGGTGTAGAGCAGTAGTCCTGATTACTAAACCTATGAGATGATGATGATGATGGTGGTGTAGAACAGTAGTCCTGATTACTAAACCTATGAGATGATGATGATGGTGTAAAGCAGTAGTCCTGATTACTAAACCTATGAGATGATGATGGTGGTGTAGAACAGTAGTCCTGATTACTAAACCTATGAGATGATGATGATGATGGTGTAGAGCAGTAGTCCTGATTACTAAACCTATGAGATGATGATGGTGGTGTAGAACAGTAGTCCTGATTACTAAACCTATGAGATGATGATGATGGTGTAGAACAGTAGTCCTGATTACTAAACCTATGAGATGATGATGATGGTGTAGAACAGTAGTCCTGATTACTAAACCTATGAGATGATGATGGTGGTGTAGAACAGTAGTCCTGATTACTAAACCTATGAGATGATGATGATGATGGTGTAGAACAGTAGTCCTGATTACTAAACCTATGAGATGATGATGATGATGATGGTGGTGTAGAGCAGTAGTCCTGATTACTAAACCTATGAGATGATGATGATGATGGTGTAGAACAGTAGTCCTGATTACTAAACCTATGAGATGATGATGGTGATGGTGTAGAGCAGTAGTCCTGATTACTAAACCTATGAGATGATGATGATGATGGTGTAGAACAGTAGTCCTGATTACTAAACCTATGAGATGATGATGATGATGGTGGTGTAGAGCAGTAGTCCTGATTACTAAACCTATGAGATGATGATGATGATGGTGTAGAACAGTAGTCCTGATTACTAAACCTATGAGATGATGATGATGGTGTAGAACAGTAGTCCTGATTACTAAACCTATGAGATGATGATGGTGGTGTAGAACAGTAGTCCTGATTACTAAACCTATGAGATGATGATGATGATGGTGTAGAACAGTAGTCCTGATTACTAAACCTATGAGATGATGATGATGATGGTGTGGTGTAGAGCAGTAGTCCTGATTACTAAACCTATGAGATGATGATGATGATGGTGTAGAACAGTAGTCCTGATTACTAAACCTATGAGATGATGATGGTGATGGTGTAGAGCAGTAGTCCTGATTACTAAACCTATGAGATGATGATGATGATGGTGTAGAACAGTAGTCCTGATTACTAAACCTATGAGATGATGATGATGATGGTGGTGTAGAGCAGTAGTCCTGATTACTAAACCTATGAGATGATGATGATGATGGTGTAGAACAGTAGTCCTGATTACTAAACCTATGAGATGATGATGGTGGTGTAGAACAGTAGTCCTGATTACTAAACCTATGAGATGATGATGATGATGGTGGTGTAGAGCAGTAGTCCTGATTACTAAACCTATGAGATGATGATGGTGGTGTAGAACAGTAGTCCTGATTACTAAACCTATGAGATGATGATGATGGTGTAGAACAGTAGTCCTGATTACTAAACCTATGAGATGATGATGGTGGTGTAGAACAGTAGTCCTGATTACTAAACCTATGAGATGATGATGATGTGTGTAGAACAGTAGTCCTGATTACTAAACCTATGAGATGATGATGATGGTGTAGAACAGTAGTCCTGATTACTAAACCTATGAGATGATGATGATGATGGTGTAGAGCAGTAGTCCTGATTACTAAACCTATGAGATGATGATGATGGTGTAGAACAGTAGTCCTGATTACTAAACCTATGAGATGATGATGATGTGGTGTAGAACAGTAGTCCTGATTACTAAACCTATGAGATGATGATGATGGTGTAGAACAGTAGTCCTGATTACTAAACCTATGAGATGATGATGATGGTGTAGAACAGTAGTCCTGATTACTAAACCTATGAGATGATGATGATGATGGTGTAGAACAGTAGTCCTGATTACTAAACCTATGAGATGATGATGATGGATGTAGAGCAGTAGTCCTGATTACTAAACCTATGAGATGATGATGATGGTGTAGAACAGTAGTCCTGATTACTAAACCTATGAGATGATGATGATGATGATGTAGAACAGTAGTCCTGATTACTAAACCTATGAGATGATGATGATGATGTAGAACAGTAGTCCTGATTACTAAACCTATGAGATGATGATGATGGTGTAGAGCAGTAGTCCTGATTACTAAACCTATGAGATGATGATGATGGTGTAGAGCAGTAGTCCTGATTACTAAACCTATGAGATGATGATGATGATGTAGAACAGTAGTCCTGATTACTAAACCTATGAGATGATGATGATGATGTAGAACAGTAGTCCTGATTACTAAACCTATGAGATGATGATGATGATGGTGTAGAACAGTAGTCCTGATTACTAAACCTATGAGATGATGATGATGGTGTAGAGCAGTAGTCCTGATTACTAAACCTATGAGATGATGATGATGATGGTGGTGTAGAACAGTAGTCCTGATTACTAAACCTATGAGATGATGATGATGGTGTAGAGCAGTAGTCCTGATTACTAAACCTATGAGATGATGATGATGATGGTGGTGTAGAACAGTAGTCCTGATTACTAAACCTATGAGATGATGATGATGGGGGTGTAGAACAGTAGTCCTGATTACTAAACCTATGAGATGATGATGGTGGTGTAGAACAGTAGTCCTGATTACTAAACCTATGAGATGATGATGATGATGGTGTAGAACAGTAGTCCTGATTACTAAACCTATGAGATGATGATGATGGTGGTGTAGAACAGTAGTCCTGATTACTAAACCTATGAGATGATGATGATGGTGTAGAACAGTAGTCCTGATTACTAAACCTATGAGATGATGATGATGGTGGTGTAGAACAGTAGTCCTGATTACTAAACCTATGAGATGATGATGATGATGGTGTAGAACAGTAGTCCTGATTACTAAACCTATGAGATGATGATGATGATGATGGTGTAGAGCAGTAGTCCTGATTACTAAACCTATGAGATGATGATGATGATGGTGTAGAGCAGTAGTCCTGATTACTAAACCTATGAGATGATGATGGTGATGGTGTAGAGCAGTAGTCCTGATTACTAAACCTATGAGATGATGATGATGATGGTGTAGAACAGTAGTCCTGATTACTAAACCTATGAGATGATGATGATGGTGGTGTAGAACAGTAGTCCTGATTACTAAACCTATGAGATGATGATGATGATGGTGTAGACAGTAGTCCTGATTACTAAACCTATGAGATGATGATGATGGTGTAGAACAGTAGTCCTGATTACTAAACCTATGAGATGATGATGAGTGGTGTAGAACAGTAGTCCTGATTACTAAACCTATGAGATGATGATGATGATGGTGTAGAACAGTAGTCCTGATTACTAAACCTATGAGATGATGATGATGATGGTGGTGTAGAGCAGTAGTCCTGATTACTAAACCTATGAGATGATGATGATGATGGTGTAGAGCAGTAGTCCTGATTACTAAACCTATGAGATGATGATGGTGATGGTGTAGAAGCAGTAGTCCTGATTACTAAACCTATGAGATGATGATGATGATGGTGTAGAACAGTAGTCCTGATTACTAAACCTATGAGATGATGATGATGATGGTGTAGAAGCAGTAGTCCTGATTACTAAACCTATGAGATGATGATGATGATGGTGTAGAACAGTAGTCCTGATTACTAAACCTATGAGATGATGATGATGATGGTGTAGAGCAGTAGTCCTGATTACTAAACCTATGAGATGATGATGATGGTGGTGTAGAACAGTAGTCCTGATTACTAAACCTATGAGATGATGATGGTGGTGTAGAACAGTAGTCCTGATTACTAAACCTATGAGATGATGATGGATGGTGTAGAAGCAGTAGTCCTGATTACTAAACCTATGAGATGATGATGATGGTGTAGAACAGTAGTCCTGATTACTAAACCTATGAGATGATGATGGATGGTGTAGAACAGTAGTCCTGATTACTAAACCTATGAGATGATGATGATGGTGGTGTAGAACAGTAGTCCTGATTACTAAACCTATGAGATGATGATGGTGGTGTAGAACAGTAGTCCTGATTACTAAACCTATGAGATGATGATGATGATGATGGTGTAGAACAGTAGTCCTGATTACTAAACCTATGAGATGATGATGATGGTGTAGAACAGTAGTCCTGATTACTAAACCTATGAGATGATGATGGTGGTGTAGAACAGTAGTCCTGATTACTAAACCTATGAGATGATGATGGTGGTGTAGAACAGTAGTCCTGATTACTAAACCTATGAGATGATGATGATGGTGTAGAGCAGTAGTCCTGATTACTAAACCTATGAGATGATGATGATGGTGGTGTAGAACAGTAGTCCTGATTACTAAACCTATGAGATGATGATGATGATGTAGAACAGTAGTCCTGATTACTAAACCTATGAGATGATGATGATGATGGTGGTGTAGAACAGTAGTCCTGATTACTAAACCTATGAGATGATGATGATGGTGTAGAGCAGTAGTCCTGATTACTAAACCTATGAGATGATGATGATGATGGTGGTGTAGAACAGTAGTCCTGATTACTAAACCTATGAGATGATGATGATGGTGTAGAACAGTAGTCCTGATTACTAAACCTATGAGATGATGATGATGTGGTGTAGAACAGTAGTCCTGATTACTAAACCTATGAGATGATGATGATGGTGTAGAACAGTAGTCCTGATTACTAAACCTATGAGATGATGATGGTGGTGTAGAACAGTAGTCCTGATTACTAAACCTATGAGATGATGATGATGGTGTAGAACAGTAGTCCTGATTACTAAACCTATGAGATGATGATGATGGTGTAGAACAGTAGTCCTGATTACTAAACCTATGAGATGATGATGATGGTGTAGAACAGTAGTCCTGATTACTAAACCTATGAGATGATGATGGTGGTGTAGAACACTAGTCCTGATTACTAAACCTATGAGATGATGATGGTGGTGTAGAACACTAGTCCTGATTACTAAACCTATGAGATGATGATGATGGTGTAGAACAGTAGTCCTGATTACTAAACCTATGAGATGATGATGATGGTGTAGAACAGTAGTCCTGATTACTAAACCTATGAGATGATGATGATGGTGTAGAACAGTAGTCCTGATTACTAAACCTATGAGATGATGATGATGATGTAGAACAGTAGTCCTGATTACTAAACCTATGAGATGATGATGATGGTGGTGTAGAACAGTAGTCCTGATTACTAAACCTATGAGATGATGATGGTGGTGTAGAGCAGTAGTCCTGATTACTAAACCTATGAGATGATGATGGTGGTGTAGAACAGTAGTCCTGATTACTAAACCTATGAGATGATGATGATGATGGTGTAGAACAGTAGTCCTGATTACTAAACCTATGAGATGATGATGATGGTGTAGAGCAGTAGTCCTGATTACTAAACCTATGAGATGATGATGATGGTGGTGTAGAACAGTAGTCCTGATTACTAAACCTATGAGATGATGATGATGATGGTGTAGAACAGTAGTCCTGATTACTAAACCTATGAGATGATGGTGGTGTAGAACAGTAGTCCTGATTACTAAACCTATGAGATGATGATGATGATGGTGTAGAACAGTAGTCCTGATTACTAAACCTATGAGATGATGATGATGATGATGTAGAACAGTAGTCCTGATTACTAAACCTATGAGATGATGATGATGTAGAACAGTAGTCCTGATTACTAAACCTATGAGATGATGATGATGGTGGTGTAGAACAGTAGTCCTGATTACTAAACCTATGAGATGATGATGATGGTGTAGAACAGTAGTCCTGATTACTAAACCTATGAGATGATGATGGTGGTGTAGAACAGTAGTCCTGATTACTAAACCTATGAGATGATGATGATGTAGAACAGTAGTCCTGATTACTAAACCTATGAGATGATGATGATGGTGTAGAACAGTAGTCCTGATTACTAAACCTATGAGATGATGATGATGGTGGTGTAGAACAGTAGTCCTGATTACTAAACCTATGAGATGATGATGATGATGATGATGATGGTGTAGAACAGTAGTCCTGATTACTAAACCTATGAGATGATGATGATGATGATGGTGTAGAGCAGTAGTCCTGATTACTAAACCTATGAGATGATGATGATGGTGTAGAACAGTAGTCCTGATTACTAAACCTATGAGATGATGATGGTGGTGTAGAACAGTAGTCCTGATTACTAAACCTATGAGATGATGATGGTGGTGTAGAACAGTAGTCCTGATTACTAAACCTATGAGATGATGATGATGGTGTAGAGCAGTAGTCCTGATTACTAAACCTATGAGATGATGATGATGGTGGTGTAGAACAGTAGTCCTGATTACTAAACCTATGAGATGATGATGATGATGTAGAACAGTAGTCCTGATTACTAAACCTATGAGATGATGATGATGATGTAGAGCAGTAGTCCTGATTACTAAACCTATGAGATGATGTTGGTGTAGAACAGTAGTCCTGATTACTAAACCTATGAGATGATGATGATGGTGTAGAGCAGTAGTCCTGATTACTAAACCTATGAGATGATGATGATGATGGTGGTGTAGAACAGTAGTCCTGATTACTAAACCTATGAGATGATGATGATGGTGTAGAGCAGTAGTCCTGATTACTAAACCTATGAGATGATGATGATGATGATGGTGGTGTAGAACAGTAGTCCTGATTACTAAACCTATGAGATGATGATGATGGTGTAGAACACTAGTCCTGATTACTAAACCTATGAGATGATGATGGTGGTGTAGAACAGTAGTCCTGATTACTAAACCTATGAGATGATGATGATGGTGTAGAACAGTAGTCCTGATTACTAAACCTATGAGATGATGATGATGGTGGTGTAGAACAGTAGTCCTGATTACTAAACCTATGAGATGATGATGATGGTGTAGAACAGTAGTCCTGATTACTAAACCTATGAGATGATGATGATGGTGTAGAACAGTAGTCCTGATTACTAAACCTATGAGATGATGATGGTGGTGTAGAACACTAGTCCTGATTACTAAACCTATGAGATGATGATGGTGGTGTAGAACACTAGTCCTGATTACTAAACCTATGAGATGATGATGATGGTGTAGAACAGTAGTCCTGATTACTAAACCTATGAGATGATGATGATGGTGTAGAACACTAGTCCTGATTACTAAACCTATGAGATGATGATGGTGGTGTAGAGCAGTAGTCCTGATTACTAAACCTATGAGATGATGATGATGATGTAGAACAGTAGTCCTGATTACTAAACCTATGAGATGATGATGATGGTGGTGTAGAACAGTAGTCCTGATTACTAAACCTATGAGATGATGATGGTGGTGTAGAGCAGTAGTCCTGATTACTAAACCTATGAGATGATGATGGTGGTGTAGAACAGTAGTCCTGATTACTAAACCTATGAGATGATGATGATGATGGTGTAGAACAGTAGTCCTGATTACTAAACCTATGAGATGATGATGATGGTGTAGAGCAGTAGTCCTGATTACTAAACCTATGAGATGATGATGATGGTGGTGTAGAACAGTAGTCCTGATTACTAAACCTATGAGATGATGATGATGATGGTGTAGAACAGTAGTCCTGATTACTAAACCTATGAGATGATGGTGGTGTAGAACAGTAGTCCTGATTACTAAACCTATGAGATGATGATGATGATGGTGTAGAGCAGTAGTCCTGATTACTAAACCTATGAGATGATGATGATGATGATGTAGAACAGTAGTCCTGATTACTAAACCTATGAGATGATGATGATGTAGAACAGTAGTCCTGATTACTAAACCTATGAGATGATGATGATGGTGGTGTAGAACAGTAGTCCTGATTACTAAACCTATGAGATGATGATGATGGTGTAGAACAGTAGTCCTGATTACTAAACCTATGAGATGATGATGGTGGTGTAGAACAGTAGTCCTGATTACTAAACCTATGAGATGATGATGATGTAGAACAGTAGTCCTGATTACTAAACCTATGAGATGATGATGATGGTGGTGTAGAACAGTAGTCCTGATTACTAAACCTATGAGATGATGATGATGGTGTAGAACAGTAGTCCTGATTACTAAACCTATGAGATGATGATGGTGGTGTAGAGCAGTAGTCCTGATTACTAAACCTATGAGATGATGATGATGGTGGTGTAGAACAGTAGTCCTGATTACTAAACCTATGAGATGATGATGATGATGTAGAACAGTAGTCCTGATTACTAAACCTATGAGATGATGATGGTGGTGTAGAACAGTAGTCCTGATTACTAAACCTATGAGATGATGATGATGGTGTAGAGCAGTAGTCCTGATTACTAAACCTATGAGATGATGATGATGGTGTAGAACAGTAGTCCTGATTACTAAACCTATGAGATGATGATGATGATGATGATGATGATGGTGTAGAACAGTAGTCCTGATTACTAAACCTATGAGATGATGATGGTGGTGTAGAACAGTAGTCCTGATTACTAAACCTATGAGATGATGATGATGATGATGATGGTGTAGAACAGTAGTCCTGATTACTAAACCTATGAGATGATGATGATGGTGTAGAGCAGTAGTCCTGATTACTAAACCTATGAGATGATGATGATGGTGTAGAGCAGTAGTCCTGATTACTAAACCTATGAGATGATGATGATGATGGTGTAGAGCAGTAGTCCTGATTACTAAACCTATGAGATGATGATGATGATGGTGTAGAGCAGTAGTCCTGATTACTAAACCTATGAGATGATGATGATGATGATGATGTAGAACAGTAGTCCTGATTACTAAACCTATGAGATGATGATGATGATGTAGAACAGTAGTCCTGATTACTAAACCTATGAGATGATGATGATGATGATGGTGTAGAACAGTAGTCCTGATTACTAAACCTATGAGATGATGATGATGGTGTAGAACAGTAGTCCTGATTACTAAACCTATGAGATGATGATGATGGTGTAGAGCAGTAGTCCTGATTACTAAACCTATGAGATGATGATGGTGGTGTAGAACAGTAGTCCTGATTACTAAACCTATGAGATGATGATGATGGTGTAGAACAGTAGTCCTGATTACTAAACCTATGAGATGATGATGATGATGATGGTGTAGAGCAGTAGTCCTGATTACTAAACCTATGAGATGATGATGATGGTGTAGAACAGTAGTCCTGATTACTAAACCTATGAGATGATGATGGTGGTGTAGAACAGTAGTCCTGATTACTAAACCTATGAGATGATGATGGTGGTGTAGAACAGTAGTCCTGATTACTAAACCTATGAGATGATGATGATGATGGTGTAGAACAGTAGTCCTGATTACTAAACCTATGAGATGATGATGGTGGTGTAGAACAGTAGTCCTGATTACTAAACCTATGAGATGATGATGATGGTGTAGAGCAGTAGTCCTGATTACTAAACCTATGAGATGATGATGATGGTGTAGCACAGTAGTCCTGATTACTAAACCTATGAGATGATGATGATGATGTAGAACAGTAGTCCTGATTACTAAACCTATGAGATGATGATGGTGGTGTAGAACAGTTGTCCTGATTACTAAACCTATGAGATGATGATGATGGTGTAGAACAGTAGTCCTGATTACTAAACCTATGAGATGATGATGATGGTGTAGAACAGTAGTCCTGATTACTAAACCTATGAGATGATGATGATGGTGGTGTAGAACAGTAGTCCTGATTACTAAACCTATGAGATGATGATGATGGTGGTGTAGAACAGTAGTCCTGATTACTAAACCTATGAGATGATGATGGTGATGTAGAACAGTAGTCCTGATTACTAAACCTATGAGATGATGATGGTGGTGTAGAACAGTAGTCCTGATTACTAAACCTATGAGATGATGATGATGGTGTAGAACAGTAGTCCTGATTACTAAACCTATGAGATGATGATGATGGTGGTGTAGAACAGTAGTCCTGATTACTAAACCTATGAGATGATGATGATGGTGTAGAACAGTAGTCCTGATTACTAAACCTATGAGATGATGATGGTGTAGAGCAGTAGTCCTGATTACTAAACCTATGAGATGATGATGATGGTGTAGAGCAGTAGTCCTGATTACTAAACCTATGAGATGATGATGATGGTGGTTTAGAACAGTAGTCCTGATTACTAAACCTATGAGATGATGATGATGATGGTGTAGAGCAGTAGTCCTGATTACTAAACCTATGAGATGATGATGATGATGTAGAACAGTAGTCCTGATTACTAAACCTATGAGATGATGATGATGGTGGTGTAGAGCAGGAGTCTACAACGTGTTGCTCGTGGGCAAATTTTGGTCCAGTTCACATTTGCTTGCGGCCCCCACAATCAGGACTGTTTAACTCAATCGTTCATGAATAGTTGTGGACTGTTAAACTTTGCTGGGCGGCAATGGACCGCAGTGCTAGCCCTTGGACACAGATAGGTTGCCTACCTTTCCTCTGGGGAAAAGTATCTCTTTGTAACAAGCTTCTACACAGGTCAAGCGATGTAGGATCTGACTCAGTGGTGGAATAACTTTGGTGTGGCTGTTTTTGTTTCAGTTGGAATCTCACTATGACACAGACTGTCCGAAGGCTCCGATCGCCTGCACCTTCAGCACTTTTGGATGTGGAGAGATGGTAGGTCACTGGGTCAACCTCAACACATTGAGTTATTTACCACCTATGCTCTGTGACTACTTTGCCTTGTCTAAAATAAACCCCATAACCCAAGACTGAGATGCCCAAGATCCACTTGTCGTGGCCTCTGGCAGGACTAGGTAGAGTTTCCACAACTACTCCCATCCAGCCGATACTTTCAGGTCTAACAAAAGAGGGTTTTTAAACCGGACAAGGCTACCACTTCCAACTTTTGGTTCAACACAGTGGCTCTTTTTAAAGTCTTTATGTGCTATTTCAGATGCAGCGTAATGACCTGGCGCAGCACATGCAGGAGTTCACTCAGATGCACATGCGCTGCATGGCTGAGTACCTGCACAGGCACAGCCTTACCGGGTACACCCAGCCACCTTCTTCTGAGGACCGAGGGGCTGCCGCTGCAGAGCTGGGGGCACACGCAGGAGCTAGCAGCAGTGGCGCCCCCTGCCAGTGCTGCGGGGAACTGCAGACCATGCGGGAGACCACCCAGCAGCTGGAGGGCCGTCTAGTGCGGCAGGACCACCAGCTACGTGAGCTGAGCGTTCAGGTGGAACAGATACAAATTCATTCTCTCATTTGTGACGTTGAATTCACTTGTTTGGATTAAAACGTCTACAACTAAATGACCATTTTGTTTTCTATTACCATTATCCCCCAGGCTGGCCTGGTGGCTGAGCTCCGTCGTAAGGTCACCTCGCTGGAGGAAAACCTAAAGGAGCTGGAGGCCAAGCAGTGCCAGGGCGTGTACGTGTGGCCCTTGGAGGGCTTCTCGGGCTACCTACGTACCCAGGCTGCCGGACAGCCCGTTGTGGTACACAGCCCGGGCTTCTACACGGGCCGGCCGGGCTACAAGCTGTGTCTGCGCCTCCACATCCAAACGCCCTCGGCCCAGCGATGCTCCAACTACATCTCACTGTTTGTTCACACCATGCAGGGGGAATTTGATGGGCAGCTGTCGTGGCCCTTCCAAGGCACCATCCGTCTGGCCGTGCTGGACCAAGGGCCTGATGGCCAGCACCATGTGGAGGTGATGGAGACCAAACCTGACCTGCAGGCCTTCCAGAGGCCCACCATACAGAGGAACCCCAAGGGCTTTGGCTACGTCACCTTCCTGCACCTGATGGAGCTGCAGCAGCGGGGGTTTGTGCACGACGACACGCTGCTGGTGCGCTGCGAGGTGACGCCGCGCTTCGACACCGCCCTGAGGCGCGAGGGGGCGGCCATGCAGCCCAGAGGGCCCGAGGCCTCGCTGTGAGGACCCTTTTAACGTTCCAGCGACGAGGTCAATCGCCACCAACGTTATCAGTACAAAGTATCAGTTTGCCATTTTCCTGACTTCTTGTATCGCACAGGATCATTGCATTGGGTTCAGTCATGACCAACCTCATGGGAAAGTGTACTGCTCAGTTGTGGGTTTTATCTCCAACTCCAAAAGGCTTTTCTTTGCTGTAGCTTTTGAGAGTGATGGACTGGATGTTGGTGGCGATTAACACCAAGGTTTCCTGCAACAAGTCGAGAGCTTGGGGCTATATGGTTTTATCTGCAGTTTTGTCCAAATTTAGTTATTGACATTAGCCTTATTCTGTTCAATGTTCTCTACCTATATATTACTCTAAATACCCCAATTCATGTTAAGTTCAAAAGAATACAAGATAAAAAATAGTTGACACCATTCAAACCAATGAGGGTTAAGAACTTTAAAGCCGATTTCACAATCATCTATTTTGCAGACAGAACGTTCTAGTCCCAAGCTCTGTGTTCCATCACTTATCCAGCAATGTGTCGCAGGCTACTGGACTGTTCCAAATAGATCGGATTACAAAAGGTCTTATGATGCCTACATTAGGTTGTAATAAACATGACTTTGGTTTCAGTGCATCGTTCTTTGTAACAGCTTTGTAGTGGAGACTGGAAAAGTCTTGTTAATTATCATAACATGGTATTACAGTTTATATTTATGTCAAGCTCAAAGTCATGTTTATGACAACTTTATGTTGGCATTAAAGAAGCCAATTCAAATAAGATGTTACCAGAAGTGTATTTCTGTTGGAGATTAGAAAGGGGACAGAGAGATGTATGACAGAGAGATAATCAATCAAATGAATCCCTGTAGCACTTTTTACATAACACCGCGGCAGGACCATCTGTAAGCAGGAGATGACCAGAGGCAGAACTACCTAGCAACTTATTGTACATCCTGGATGACGAGCGAGTCAGGATCACTGGCATTTCACTGGTCTTCTGGTTGGAGGATCATACAAGGAAGATGGGGGCAACATCCTAACCTGGGTCTTAATGCACAGCTCTTCTGTCTGGGAAAATGTGGTATGATGTGGCATCCCTTAAGACCTCTTCTGGAGAAGAGATTTCCTGAACAATGGCTGTGAGATTGGACATACAATAAGCAGTTACATATGAATGAGTTGGTATACACAGTGGTGTAAAGTACTTATGTAAAAATACTTAAGTACTACTTAAGGCTGTTTTTTTTTTTGGTGGGTATCTGTACTTTACTATTTATATTTTTGTCAACTTTTACTCTACTACATTTCTAAAGAAAAGAATGTACTTTTTACTCCATACATTTTCCCTGACACCCAAACCAGCTCGTTACACTTGGAAATGCTCAGGCTGGACAGCTATATGGTCCAATCATGCACCTATCATTTTTTTAACCTTCATTTTAACAGGGAAGAAATTGAGGCCTAGGTTTCTTTTCCAGATCTGCCCTGTATAATACAATATAAATAAACACATTATACACAACATATTACAATACAAAACAGTCATGTTAAGCACTAATAAAACATCACAAATCATTCAGAAAAAGTAACATTCCTCCACAAGTAAGTCCCCAATCAATACGTTAAATTGCCTCAAACAGCACCAGAACATCAAAATAAAATGTATTTATATTTTTGGGGGTCATACGGTGCATTTAAGCTAAAACCAGATTTACCTAGCTCGGTGGAGACCCTAGGAACGTCGAGTTAACGGGTTAGGCAACTCGGGTGTCTATACTTCAAAAGCAAAGTTAGATAAGACAGAAGTTTATGAAGCAGGGCCTTGTAACCAAAAAGGGAGTAATGTAGAGACCTGCGGGTCTTTAGCGAAGTCCAGGCAACCTTTTGATACAGGATGCAGTGTTGTGATGAGTATCAAATCTGTCTCCTGTAACAACGAAGGGCAATATGGTAGATGGAATCCATAGCTTTAAGAGTAGTAGCAACTGCACTTGGATAAATAATCACCTTAATCAAGAACAGATAAAAAGGTTGACTGAATAATCTGCTTCCTACTGCTGAGAAAGGCACCATGGCTTTCTGTAGAAAAAAGACCGCTTTAAGTCTTAGCTTCTTAACCAGCTCATCTGTTTTTTTTATACGTCAAATCCATATCAATCCAAATGCCTTATTTATATGTGGGAACACGTTCGATTGGAGAACCATCTAATGAGTGAACATGTAGTTCATCTGAAACATTCTGAGTTTTAAAAAATGTATTTAGTTTTGTCCATATTAAGCACACGTTTTAAATCAGCAAGGGATTCCTACATAGCTCTAAAATCTGACTAGTTTTGACACAGCCAGATCAATGGGGGCGGCAGGTAGCCTAGTGGTTAGAGAGGCAGGTAGCCTGGTGGTTAGATTGTTGGGCAAGTAACTGAAAGGTTTCTAGATCGAATGCCTGAGCTGACAAGGTAAAAATCTGTTGTTCTGCCCTCGAACAAGGCAGTTAACCCACTGTTCCCCGGTAGGCCGTCATTGTAAATAAGAATTTGTTCTTAACTGACTTGCCTAGTTAAATCAAATAAAATAGTCGGGGCAATAGTGTACAAAATAGTATCATCCACATTTAAATGAAGTTAACAGATTGACCAATGGTGTTAATATAAAGAGTGAATAGAAATGGTCCCAAAATCGGGATTTGACCGTTTTTCTGAATTTACCCGGGTTCCCATTACAATCTGAAAGAGCAGATACATAATCCGATTTAGCCTTGCTGATTTGTCTTGCACAAGGATTCCTCAGTTACTTAAAGCTTGCCAGTCTGGGCCTAAGCCTGGGTTCCTGGCCTTGACCCAAGCATCACCTCTTTTATAAATGACTTCTGATCCTTCTGGAGTGTACCAGGCATTCCATCTACTTTTAACCCTTCATTTTTTTGAAGGGAGCATGATTATCCACAATAGTATTGAAGACATCTGCAAAAAGGCTGAAAGCTAAATCATGTTGATGGATAGCTGAAATACAATCAAGGTCACTAAAATAAAGATGAAAAGCCTGTTCACTTAAGTTTTTAAAGTTCCTCTTTGTGTTCAGATGAGGTTTAGATTTGTGTTGTCTCACATCTCTAACACAAACAACAGTCAGTTTATTTTATTTTATTATTTTATCCCCCCCCCCCCCTTTTCTCCCCAATTTCGTCATTTCCAATTCTGATCTTGTCTCATCGCTGCAACTCCCCAACGGGCTCGGGAGCGGCGAAGGTCGAGTCATGCGTTCTCCGTAAATATGACCCGCCAAACCATGCTCCTTAATGAAACACCTGCCAGCTTGGAGGAAACACCGTCCAACTGACGACTGAAGTCAGCCTGCAGGCGCCCAGCCAGCCTCAAGGAGGTGCTAGAGCGCGATGAGCCAAGTAAAGCCCCCCCCCCCCCCCCCCCCCCGGCCAAACCCTCCCCTAACCCGGACGACACTGGGCCAATTGTGCTCCGCCCTATGGGACGCCGGTCACGGCCGGTTGTGATACAGCCTGGGATCAAACCCGGGTCTGTAGTGACACCTCACTGCGATGCAGTGCCTTAGACCGCTGTGCCACCCGGGAGGCCCTGGCAATGGGCAGTTTCAGTCAATACCAGATTATCTGGATTCGCCTGCATAGCCCAGATCTTGATGTAATCAAGATTAGGAACTAAGCTCCTAATGTTCAGATGCATCAACCCAGGTCTTTTGCGATGTTTAAAGTCACATGGAAACTAACTCCAACAAGCTACGTTCAATAGATGGTTGCGGGCCCTGTCTGATGGTTGATATTGATATAGTTGGTATGGCTATCAGATTGCATAGGACTGCACCATTTGGTCGATCCCTATTAGTAATAGACGAAGGAGTAGAAATGGGATATAACACATTGTCATCCCTACTGCCTCTGATCTGGTGGACTCACTGAACACAAATACTTTGTTGGTAAATTATGTTGGAGTGTTGGAGTGTTGGAGTGTTGGAGTATTGGAGTGTTGGAGTGTTGGAGTGTTGGAGTGTTGGAGTATTGGAGTGTTGGAGTATTGGAGTGTTGGAGTGGTGGAGTGTTGGAGTATTGGAGTGTCTTCTGTCTGTAAATGAGAAAAACAAACAAGAAAATGGTGCCGTCTGCTTTAATATAAGGAATACGATGTGTAGCATTTACTTTAGAATTTTTGTTTAAAAATATTTTAAAATATCAGAATTGACTACTTTTTACACCACTGTATTTAAGTACATTTTAAACCAAATACTTTGACTTTTAATCAAGTAGTATTTTACTGGGTAACTTTCACTTTTACTTGAGTCATTTTCTATTAAGATATCTTTACTTCTACTCAAGTATGACAATTGAGTACTTTTCCCACCACTGGGTATACATAAAGCTTCATAACACATTTATGAAACCAGTCGTGACACCTTCATGAATGTTACAGTATCATAACACATTTATTCAGCATCATGTATAAGGGGCCTACGGTGTATCCACCAGTTAGCAGACTCTTTCCATAGGATACTGAACCAATGGAAACACAGTCACAGGTACTGAGAAAAACTACGCTTTGCTTTGTGTATTGCTCAACAGGGAAAAAATGTACTCTTGCATCAAAGTTACTTTAGGTGCTTGTGTCAACAAGTGGCATGATTCCATTCCTAACAATCAACATCCATCCAGTCCATTCATACCCAAAAATGGAAGTCAACCAGGGAGAGGACGGAGTGAGTTATCCGTTTGGAATTAGATCAATGCCTTCTGTTGCCAAGAAAGACTCAAGACTGTTGAGCAGAGTCATAATAAATGTTCTCCCTGTGTCTGTTTGCGTTATTAGCAGAGCAGTGGAGATAAGAAATGTTCTCCCTGTGTCTGTGGCGTTATTAGCAGAGCAGTGGAGATAATACATGTTCTCCATGTGTCTGTGGCTTTATTAGCAGAGCAGTGGAGATAAGAAATGTTCTCCCTATGTCTGTGGCGTTATTAGCAGAGCAGTGGAGATAATACATGTTCTCCCTGTGTCTGTGGCGTTATTAGCAGAGCAGTGGAGATAATACATGTTCTCCCTGTGTCTGTGGCGTTATTTTGTGGCCTCACATCACATCAATGGATGAAGATTGTTGACCACATCATACAGTAGCTACAATTGACAATTGGATGAGGCTATGGAGCTATGGAGACATCCTCACCCACCAGAATGGATAACTTACTCTCATACGTTTAATCCCACTGGACTTTTGATTGTTTCTTGTGGAATAAGTGGAATATATTTGTGTGGACATATATGCCTTACTGTGTTGTTTTGTTTAAAATCAATTAAAAAAGCTGCAAATCTGTCTGCAGTCTACATAGATCAGTCATCTCTACAGTACAGTGCCTTCAGAAAGTATTCATACCCCTTGACTTATTCCACATTTTGTTGTGTTACAGGCTGAATTCAAAATAGATTAAGTAGATTTGTTTCCTCACACACAATACCACATAATGAAAAAGTATTTTTTTTTTTAAATGTATTGCAAATTAAATATAGAAATATCTAATGTACATAAGTATTCACACCCCAGAGTCAATACTTTATAGATCACCTTTGGCAGTGATTACAGTTGTGAGTGTTTCTGGGTAAGTCTCTCAGAGCTTTACGCACCTGGATTTTGCAACATTTGCCCATGTATTATTTTCTAAATTCTTCCAGCTCTGTTAAATTGGTTAAATTGGTTGTTGATCATTGCTAGACAACCATTTTCAGGTCTTGCCATAGATTTTCAATTTGATTTAAGTCAAAACTGTAACTTGGCCACTCGGGAACATTCACTGTCTTCTTGGTAAGCAACTCCAGTGTAGTTTTGTCATTGTGTTTTAGGTTATTGTCCTGCTGGAAGATGAATTAATCTCCCATTATCTGGTGGAAAGCAGACTGAACCAGGTTTTCCTCTAGGATTTCGCCTGTGCTTATTTCCATTCCATTTATTTTTATCCTGAAAAACTCCCCGGTTCTTAACGATTACAAGCATACACATAACATGATGCAGCAGCCACTGTGGTTGAAAATATGGAGAGTGGTACTCAGTAATGTATTGGATTGGATTTGCCCAAAACATAACACTTTGTATTCAGGACATAAAGTTACTTTCTTTGCCACATTTTTTGCAGTATGACATTAGTGGCTTGTTGCAAACAGGATGCATGTTTTGGAATATTTTTATTCTGTACAGGCTTCCTTCTTTTCACTCTGTCATTTAGGTTAGTATTGTGGAGTAACTACAATGTTGTTGATCCATCCTCAGTTTTCTCCTGTCACAGCCATTAAACTCTGTAACTGTTTTAAAGTCACCATTGGACTCATGGTGAAATCCATGAGTGGTTTCCTTTCTCTGCAGCAACTGAGTTAGGAACGACGCATGTATCTTTCGAAGAACAGAATCCCACTTTGACATTATTGTGTCAAGGCCAGTGACAAAAAAATCTCATTTTTATCCATTTTAAGTTCAGGCAACAAAATGTGGAAAAAGTCAGGGGTTTGAATACTTTCTGAAGGCACTGTATGTTGTCCTGTTTGAAATATGTTAGGCTGTAGCAGGATCTATGGATGCCTTTCTCTGAGAAGGAATGAATGTCCAACATGGACACTTGCGTGATGTATGGTTGTCTCTACCTTCTTGCCCTTTGTGCTGTTGTCTGTGCCCAATAATGTTTGTATCATGTTTTGTGCTGCTACCATGTTGTGATGCTGCCATGTTGTGTTGCTACCATGTTGTTGTCAATTTGTGTTGCTACCATGCTGTGTTGTCATGTTGTGTTGCTACCATGCTGTGTTGTCATGTGTTGCTGCCGTGCTGTTGTTTTCTAATGATCTCTCTTTATGTAGTGTTGTCTCTCTTGTCGTGATGTTTGTTTTGTCCTTTTTTTATTTTTGATCCCAGCACCCGTCACCGCAGGAGGCCTTTTGGTAGGCCGTCATTGTAAATAAGAATTTGTTCTTAACTGACTTGCCTAGTTAAATAGTACGAATCTCATTTGCTAGATTTATTTGAGTTGCAATGCACTAACCAAATAAAAGTGTATTTGTCACATGCTTTGTAAACAACAGGTGTAGACTAAGAGTGAAATGCTTCCTGACTGGTCCTTTACCAACACAGCAGAGTTAAAGATAAAGGATTAAATAGAAATAGTAACATGAGGAATAAATACACAGTGAATAACGGATAACAATAATGAGAAAACAATAACATGGCTATATACAGGGAGTAGAAACTAACATGGCTATATACAGGAAGTAGAAACTAACATGGCTATATACAGGAAGTAGAAACTAACATGGCTATATACAGGAAGTAGAAACTAACATGGCTATATACAGGAAGTAGAAACTAACATGGCTATATACAGGAAGTAGAAACTAACAAGTCACGTTGGTATAAAGGGATCGGGAGACAGGCGCAGGAATGCGTAATATGTTTTTTTATTTACCCAAATTACAGCGTACCATGTAAAGGCACGGGGACAAAGACCAAACAAACACATATACAAAACACAGGGTTGAAACCCAAACAAAAGAGCGAGGAGTACCTCGAATAAATACACGGGGCACACAATGATTCCACACGGGACGAGACCCGTAATCATCTGTGCAATACACGCGGCACGAGAGCCAAAACAACACAGCACAGGTACTCACACAACCAACGGACATTGTAACAATAATCGACAGTCCCAATGGCGAACCAAAGGGCACACTTATACAATTACTAATCATTGGGAAATGGGCACCAGGTGTGCGTAATCAACAGTTCCGGGGGGATCCGTGACAACATGGCTATATACAGGAAGTAGAAATTAATATGGCTATATACAGGAAGTAGAAACTAACATGGCTATATACAGGGAGTAGAAACTAACATGGCTATATACAGGAAGTAGAAATTAATATGGCTATATACAGGGAGTAGAAACTAACATGGCTATATACAGGGAGTAGAAACTAACATGGCTATATACAGGGAGTAGAAACTAACATGGCTATATACAGGGAGTAGAAACTAACATGGCTATATACAGGGAGTAGAAACTAACATGGCTATATACAGGGAGTAGAAACTAACATGGCTATATACAGGGAGTAGAAACTAACATGGCTATATACAGGGAGTAGAAACTAACATGGCTATATACAGGAAGTAAACTAACATGGCTATATACAGGGAGTAGAAACTAACATGGCTATATACAGGGAGTAGAAACTAACATGGCTATATACAGGGAGTAGAAACTAACATGGCTATATACAGGGAGTAGAAACTAACATGGCTATATACAGGAAGTAGAAACTAACATGGCTATATACAGGAAGTAGAAACTAACATGGCTATATACAGGGAGTAGAAACTAACATGGCTATATACAGGGAGTAGAAACTAACATGGCTATATACAGGGAGTAGAAACTAACATGGCTATATACAGGAAGTAGAAACTAACATGGCTATATACAGGGAGTAGAAACTAACATGGCTATATACAGGGAGTAGAAACTAACATGGCTATATACAGGGAGTAGAAACTAACATGGCTATATACAGGGAGTAGAAACTAACATGGCTATATACAGGGAGTAGAAACTAACATGGCTATATACGGGGAGTAGAAACTAACATGGCTATATACGGGGAGTAGAAACTAACATGGCTATATACGGGGAGTAGAAACTAACATGGCTATATACAGGGAGTAGAAACTAACATGGCTATATACAGGAAGTAAAAACTAACATGGCTATATAGTAGGCTTGATTACCAAAAATGACGGGACAGCCTACAGGGAGGAGGTGAGGGCTCTGGTCATGTGGTGCCAGGAAAATAACCTCTCACTCAACGTCAACAAAACAAAGGAGCTGATCGTGGACTTCAGGAAACAGCAGAGGCAGCACACCCCTATCCACATCGACAGGACCGCAGTGGAGAAGGTGGAAAGCTTCAAGTTCCTCTGCATACACATCACTGACAAACTGAAATGGTACACCCACACAGACAGTGTGGTGAAGAAGGCGTAACACCGCCTCTTCAACCTCAGGAGGCTGAAGAAATTTGTCTTGGCACCTAAAACCCTCACACACTTATACAGATGCACAATTGAGAGCATCCTGCCGGGCTGTATCACCGCCTGGTACTGCATCTGCTCCGTCCACAACCACAGCGTTCTGCAGTAGGTGGTGCGGTCTGCCCAACGCATTACCGGGGGCAAACTACTTGCCCTCCAGGACACCTACAGCACCCGATGTCACAGGAAGGCCAAAAAGATCATCAAGGACAGTAAACACTCAAGCCACTGCCTGTTTACCCCCCTATCATCCAGAAGGTGAGTCCAGTACAGGTGCATCAAAGCTGGAACCGAGAGACTAAAAAACAGCTTCTATCTCAAGGCCATGAGACTGTTAAATAGCCATCACTAGCACATAGAGGCTGCTGCCTATATACATAGACTGGAAATCACTGGCCACTTTAATAATGGAACACTAGTCACTTTAATAATGTTTACATATTTTGCATTACTGCATTAATCATTTATATTTTCTTATTAAAATCATTGACCCATAAGAGAACACATGACCAAAGCAAAGCATGATGCATATAGAATTAAAACATTATACTTAATGAGAAATATAATCTAATAAACAAATGTTTGCATAATCAAAGATATGAAAACTGTCTCCAACATTGTATTTAGCTATGTATAAAACTTTCATATTGGCAGTAAAGTCATTGAGAATAACAATAGACAAAAGTTATTGT